>NC_133617.1:130402354-130565264 GCF_048593235.1 Sminthopsis crassicaudata | reverse complement strand
GTTTGTCCTTCCTTCTCAAACAAGACCACAGCAACAGAGATGTGATGCCATAGCATGCAAGTGAATTGGATTTAAGTCACCAGTCTCACTTCCTCCTCTGAGGCCATCTGGGTCCAGTAGACCATGATGACTGGTGATAACTCTGGATGCAGTGGGAGTTTGCCTTTTAAAAAAAGTTAAGGTCTTTAATGGGGTTCAATTAGAATGAGGCAACACCCTTCAGTGAGTTCAAGACTAGGTAAGAAATAAGGCAAAAAATGGTCTCTCTTGCCTAGTCAAAGAAAAAAAAAAGTCAATATGGAAGAGGAATACTTCATTATTTGTGGCCAAAACAGAAACAATTTCTATTTACATTCATTCTGGATCAATCTGGGTGCAAACAAGAAGCAAATGGGGCTTTCCTGGGACTTACTATTAGCTAATCAGGACCAAAGTGATTTGGATTTAAGATATGGCCCTTAAGAATTCTAACTCACAAACCTCAAGATATCTTGGGAGATTTCAGTGATTTGTAACATTTACATTCCTTTGAGCAGGGCAACTAAAGGTAGGGTATGAAACCCTATCTGGACACAGGGAAGGGGAAGGGGAAGTAAAAGGGGAAGGGGAAGGGAAGGAAGAAAGGAAGGAAGGAAGGAAGGAAGGAAGGAAGGAAGGAAGGAAGGAAGGAAGGAAGGAAGGAAGGAAGGAAGGGAGGGAGGGAGGGAGGAAGGGAAGAAGTAAAGGAGGTAAAGGAGGTAAAGGAGGGAGGAAGAGAAGGAGGGAGGGAGGGACAAAAGGAGAGAGGGAAGGAGGGAGGAAGGAAGGGAGGGAGAGAGTAAAGGAGATAAAGGAGGGAGAGAGGGAGGGAAGAAGGAAGGGAGGGAAGGAGGAAATAAAAGAGGTAAAGGAGGTAAAGGAGGGAGGAAGAGAAGGAGGGAGGGGAGGACAGAAGGAGAGAGGGAAGGAGGGAGGAAGGGTGGGAGTAAAGGAGATAAAGGAGGGAGAGAGGGAGGGAAGAAGGAAGGGAGGAAGGAAGGGAAAGAGGAAGGGAGGGAGGGAAGAAGAAAAGAGGAAGGGAGGGAGGGAGGGAAAGAGGGAAAGGAGGGAGGGAGGAAGAGAAAGAAGGGAGGGAGGGAGGGAAGGAAGGAGGGAAGGAAAGAGGAAGGGAAGGAGGGATGGAGGGAGGGAGAACAACATCTTGCCATGCTAACTACTTCAATTCTCTTGGAGTATTCCTTTTGCTTATTTATTGATTGATTGAATGGGAATAATTTCTATATTGCAATACTACCATACGAAGTATCTTTAGCATGGCACCACTGAGGTAAAGATCATATAGGTTTAATCCTTCAATGGATTCACTATGGTTCATAAGCCATTATCTGTCAAATGACCTCCCTTGTAGTCATAAGAAAAGAAGACATTCTTCCAAATTTCTTCCTTCCTTCCTTCCTTCCTTCCTTCCTTCCTTCCTTCCTTCCTTCCTTCCTTCCTTCCTTCCTTCCTTCCTTCCTTCCTTCCTTCCTTCCTTCCTTCCTTCCTTCCTTCCTTCCTTCCTTCCTTCCTTCCTTCCTTTTGAAACTTGGGTTAAGTGACTTGCCAGGGTCACACAGGATGTTAAGTGTCTGAGACTAGATTTGAACTCAGCTCCTCCTGACTTCAAGGCTGGTGCTCTATCCACTGTGCCACCTACCTGCTCCCAAAATAGAATTTCTAGAGGAATAGGACCTAAAACTAACAAAAAGAATGATAATTGCTAGCATTTATATAATATTTTAAGGTTTGTAGAGTGCTTTGCAGATATTAATTATTCCCATTTTACAACTGAAGTAGACAGCAATTAAATGACTTACCAGAGACACACAGTTAATAAGTGCCTGAAGTCACATTTGAACTCAGGTCTTCCTGTGCCATCAAGCTGCATTACATATTAAACAGTTCAATTGTTTCAGTTCATTGTAAGGATGAAAAAGAACAGCTAGTTTGAACAGTGGATATAGTACTGAGTCTGGAATCAGAAAATGTAGTCATCTTCCAGAATTCAAATCTTGTCTCAGACACTTACTGGCAGTAAGTCATTTAGCTCTGTTTGCCTCAGTTTCCATATTTGTAAAATGATAAACCATTCTAATATCTTTGCCAAGAAAACCCCAAATAGGGTTATGAGGAGCTGGATGTGACTGAAATGACTGAAGAACAACAACAAAAAGGATAAGAAAAATAAGGCCTGGAAAAACTAGGTGACTTTCTTAAGATTACATGGCCAATTAGAAACCGGGTTTGAACTTGAAATCAGGTTTCTAATGTCTTTTCCTCTGGACCACTGGAAACTCTTAAACAAAGAATAATAGAATTTGCAGATAGATGTGAACTCACTGTAAAGATAAACTTTGTGATAATTAGAGATGTCAGAAAGTAGAATTCCCTTTCTCAGCTGATAGTAGGTTCTTCTCTTTAGAAGTGTTAAAGTCCAAAATTCCCAGTTGTACAAAAGATTCTTGTTCAGGTAAAGATTAGATTAGCTCAGCTCACCTCCAAGGCCCAGTTCTGAGATTCTGGGCCTCAGGGTCACATGGTAAGGATGGTCATCCAGGCCTTCCCCAACCTACTGTTACTCTTATACTTAGATTACACAAAAAACAACAGTACATAAATATTACTCCTTTAGTCTCTAAGAGATAATCTTAAGAGATTTTTGGTGGCAAAGTAGAGAGATTGAACTTGGAGTCTTGAAAACTTGATTTTAAAGCTTACCTCCAAAGATTACTTACTATATTTGGCCCTAGGCAAATCAATTATTTTCACTCTGTTTCTTTTTCTCATTTATAAAATAGGAATGATAATATGTACAAGATTATTGTGAAGATTAATTAAATGACCTAATCATGTAAATTATTTTCTAAATCTTAAAGTTCTAAATAAATGCTAGCTTTTAAAATATATATATATATTATCTGCCTTAAACACTTATGAACTGTTTAACACTGGCAAGTTATCTTTTTTCATTTTCAATCCCTTCATCTATAAAATGGGTAAAATAAAAATATTCATGTCACAGGATTATTGAGAAGATCAAATGAGATGATTTATATAAAGCACTTTGCAAACCTTAAAACACTATACAAATGAGAGTTACACTGTAGAATGCAGGCTTTCAGTGTAAGCCCATGAGACCCAATAAAACACTAATCATAATGGATTCAAGAACGTTTTTCCTGGGTCCTTAGTGGAGACTTCATGAAAACACATTAAGAGCCAGTGCCTTCCCAGTGCCCTGGAAATGGTAACACGGTGTTACAAAACCAACTGTACCAGAGAATCAAAGACTGTGTCAGGCAGGTCATCCTAGAAACACATAATTCTAGAAAATGAGATGTCAGTAGAAGGGTTTGATGGTTTGAGATAGGGCTGTAAAACCATTTCGTGTGTGGTTTTGACAGAGTGTGTCTGTTGGCAAGAACAGGAAAGGAGTGGATGCTTGTGGCTCGCTGTTTCTCTGAATGCAGCATTAACCTGCCTTAACCTCTCTTTGGCTGGGTGCCCAAATCTTCCCTGCTAAGAGATGCTATTTTTCACTTGCCTCTTTTTTTTTTTTTTTTTTTTTTTTGTTCCCTTCATGCCATTTTCTAGCCTTGTTGCTGCATTTGCAGTCCTGTTGGAGTGTTTTCTCTGTGAGTAGGTCCTAAACAAGGGTGCTAGAAACTAGAGAAAGCACCCCCAGGGAAAATGCAGAATGTGATGTCTACCACTTTCTCCAACCCAGGATTCCAAACTATTTTTTGAGTTTGTCATAGATCCCTTTGGCCCAAGGATTCCTTTTCAGAATAATGTTTTTAAATAATTGAAAGAAATGCTAAATTTCAGTTAGAGGGTGGTGAAAATAAAGATGTAATTTTATTTCTCAATTCAAGTTTACAAAAACCCCTGATATCTATCCACAGGGATCCTTGGGTATCAATGGTGTTCAGGTTAATAACTTACTTTAATTCCTTTTTAGGCCAAGCTTGTCTGCTTAGGAGGACAATAATGTAACCCTGTGCTGACTATTTAAACAATATCATCCTGGAAATGGCACAAAACAAATAGTTTTGACGTCCCTTGAAGTCTTTATTCTTCCTAAGAGTTGGAAGGGTTCTGTACATATTTCCATTATTCCTTTAGGGAAATAAGGACAAGATTATGATCATCCCTGTATTATGCTGAGCAGGGGGCTCTTAACCTGAGGTTCAGAGAATCCTAAGAGATCTAAGTATAGATTTCCAGAGGTCTGTTAACTTGTATGGGAGAAATAATTTCATGTTTATTTTAACTAACCTTTGATTTCTTTTGTAATATCAGACATTTTATTTTATACACTTCTAAACACATTATTTTGAACAGGGATTCATAAGCTTCATTGACTTTCAAAATATCTATGGCACCAAAACAACAAACAAACAAACAAAAGAACAAAAAACTTAAGAACTCTCAAAATGAAGGAAAACTGAGGTCTAAAGTGTTTGTCATCTTTCTGGACAGTGGTAGCTGACCAATTCATTTCCAGAATGGGGAAAATTAGGGATTTGCTCTAGGATGCTGCAGGGAAGAAAAAGAGAAGGGAACCAAGATTTATTAAACTGCTGCTATATGCTAGGCACAGTACTAAGTGCTTTATACTTATTATCTCATTTGGTCTTTACAAAAATTCTGAGAAATGAGTGCTATTATCAATCTTCTCCAATTCTACAGTTGGGAAAACTAAAGTAACTTGTCCATCGAGTAAATATAGAAGAATCTGGAGGCTAGATTTTTCTTAACTTCTAGGCCCAGAGTTCTAATAATCTTGTGATGAAGGGAGCTATCCACATCCAGAGAGAGAACTGTGGGAAGTGAGTGTGGGCCACAATGTAGCATTTTCACTCTTTTTGTTGTTGTTGTTTATTTGGATTTTGTTTTCTTTCTCAAATTTTTGTTTTCCTTTTTGATCTGATTTTTTCTTGTACAGCAAGATAACTGTATAGATATGTATACATATATTGAATTTAACATATATTTTAACATATTTAACATAGATTACTTGCCATCTAGGCGAAGAGGCAGGAGGAAGGAAGAGAAAATTTGGAACACAAGGTTTTTCAAGGGTCAATGTTGAAAAATTATCTATGCATGTTTTGAAAATAAAAGCTTTAATTAAAAAAATTAAAATTAAAAAAATTAAAAAGAAGCTTCTAGTCCCAAGACTTGAACTCTTAAATCTAGAGATCACCAAATTTAGAATACAGTGATAACACTCAGGCTTTTAAGAGCATAGAAAGAACTGAATTTATAAATCAACACTGATTTAGGGAACTTATTTGCTCCAATGAATTCAGCTATTTAATTCTATGCACATGATTCTCATATATGTTTGCCCAGCTCTCAGCCTCTCTTGATTTTCATTTTCATAGCTCCAATTACTCAATAGTAATCTCAAAACATATGCCTCATAGACAACTAAAATGTAACATATCTAAAACTGAACTTATTGTTACTTTCTTTAAATCCTCCCTCTTCCTATTTCTCTATTACTGTGGAGTACCACCATCCTCCCAGTCACTCAGGCTGATAATAATTATCATCTTTGATTCCTCATTCTTTCTCATCTTCATATTCAGTTTTCTAGTCCTGTTGTTTTTACCTTAGTAACACCTCTCATATACACCCTCTTTTGTCCTCTGATATTGACATTATCCTGGTCCAGATCCTCATCCTTTCATGATTACAAGAACCTGCTAGTTATTCTTCTTGAGTCAAGACTCTCCCCATTCTAGTTCATCTTTTTCTCAGCTATCAGTAATTTTTTTAAAGACCCAAGGCTTTGTTTCTTTGTAATTGTCTGAAGGAAGTCATGTCATTGATCTCCACTACATTTAATCAACTCCCTATATCACTCCCAACTTCAAACATAAAATCCTTTGCTATTCAAAGTCCTTCACAATTTTTCCTATCCTATCTTTGAAATTTTTTTTGCACTTTGCTCTCCCTGCCTTCTTACCACCCAAATGTACTCTGAAATCTGGATCACTCTTGTGACACTGACACTGCTACTTCTTGTATGACTTTCTGTCTTCCAGTTCCAGGAGTTTAACTAGCTATCTGAAATGCCTAGCATTCTCTCCCTTCAACTCAATCTTTTGGCTTTCCTGGATTCCTTCAAATCCTAACTAAAATTTTATCTTCTACCAGAAGAGTTTCTGGATCCCCTTTGAAGCTATTTGTATCCCCTAATAAGATGGTAAACTCCTTGAGATCAAGCATCATCCTGTGAGGTTTTGTTTTGTTTGGTTTGGTTTGGTATTTCAGAAGTAGGACTGAGGAAGGTACTAGAATGAAAACTGGCATTTTTCATTGAACTTTCACTTCTTCCTCTATTAGAACTTTACTTCCAAGATCATTTTGGTCAAAAGTAATTTGTTTAATGCTCTATTGAGTTCTCTCTCTCTCTCCTCTCTCTCTCTCTCTCTCTCTCTCTCTCTCTCTCTCTCTCTCTCTCTCTCTCTCTCTCTCTCTCTGTCTCTCTCTCTCTCTCTCTCTCTCTCTCTCTCTCTCTCTGTCTCTCTCTCTCTCTCTCTCTCTCTCTCTCTCTCTCTCTCTCTCTCTCTCTCACACACACACACACACACACACACATACACAAACATACATACACAGAAATCTTCCTTTTCTACAGCTATGATTTAGCTTAATGAAGAAAAAAGAATTAATAATTATTCTACTGAATTTTTTCTTATTAGAACTAAAAAGAGTTCAACCAAAAACATCAAAAAATTTCTAGCATAATGATGGTTCTTGTGATAAATTGCAGGCTATATATACATATATTATTGTTATTATTAAACAAAAAAGTGTTTCTTTTCTCTCTGACGTAAGTTGTGACTCAGTCTGCCGAACAGTAACAGCCACAAAAGAAGCTTAAGGGGAAGTGACGAAACTCAGTTCAGCACAAACAATGCAATCTATGACTAAATAAATTATTCATGGTGGCTATTTATATGGTGTAATTCCTATACTTATGGGACAATATGCTGACTGGCTCTTCACTCCACTATCTTTTCCTAGGTAAACTCAGCCAGTCTATAAGATCAAAGTAAAGGGGGAAATGTCAGTCTCTCTTTTTATAAAGTGAGTATTTTAGTTGTGGTTGTTGTCCTGAAGTGCAAACAAAGAAAAAAAAAAAGCTTCTATTCTATTTCTGTTTACAGGGAACCAGATTTGCATCGGATGTAGCTCTTCTTAAGATGAGAATATAAGTATAATTAGGGGACAAATTGGGTCACCCCAAAGTTGCTCTATATTATCACTGAATAATAACATTGGAAATTAACTTTAAAACTGCCTTTTCCTCATTACTTAGCAAGAACACATTTACCATTCCAAACTCATGAGCATCTATCCTAATTTTACAGTCCTATATAAATAGAAACTCCATTTCTTCCTTTAGGAACTCTCTACTACTGTATAACCATTGATATGAACTTTTTTTTTTTATAATATATATATCATTACTCTTCATAATGCTGAATAAGCATTTTTCCCTTATTCTATAATCAGGATATCTTATTATAGTCATCAACATATCTTAAAATTCAGATTCTTATTTAACTTATTATGATATTTTATCACAAATATAAAAAGTCAAAATTCTTACAGCAATCTTCAAAAGAAAACCATATAGAATAATTAAAATGTTTACTGCCTTCTGTTTTCTTAGTTTACTTCTTCATACTAGGTTGTTGCTGTTCAACAGAACAGACAAAACTCAGATTTTTAGTTGGTAAAAATGAGGAAACTGAGCTTCATTATCTCTATTGTCCAATTCAGCTCTAAATCTCTGTTTTTGTTTTTGTTTTGTTAAAATGTATATTCTTATAGATAATCCCTATACAACTTGGGTTTTCTTCAAGACTTGCAGTCCAACTAGGCAGTTTTCTATATGATAGATAGAGCACTGGCACTGAATTTAAACCCGACCTCAGACACTTACTAGCTGTGTGAGCCTGGCCTGCCTCAGTTTCCTCAATTGTAAAATAGGCATAATTAAAGTGCCTATGTGGCACATAGCAAATGCTTAATAAATGATTGTTTCCTTTCCTTTCCCTTTGATGAAATTTTTTTGAGGCTGGATAGGATTGTCCTAAAATAATATATGTATAATCCACGCATAAACCTGTACTCAGAGCTTGCTAAGGACTGTTACAATGGGTGTTCTATAGGCAAAGCCTTTGAGAACCCAGGGTTGTCTCCACACCATAGTCACATAACAGCTTAGGTCTTTAATGTAAGGAATTGTAATACACATATGGCAATTAGTCAATTAGTACACAATACAAAAGATGGTACAATTAAATGAAAGTAATTTTGTGAGGACAGAATACAAATGATTGGGCATTTCAAAGCCAAAGAAGAGATAAATGAGGACTTGTTCTGTCAGGAAAACTTTTGGAAAGAAGGCAGGACATGAATCATGTCTTGAATTAAAATGTGAGCTCCTTGAGAGTGCTCCTTGAAGGTAGGGACTATGCTTATGCCTTTATATGTATACCCAACACTTCGCACAATGCCTGGCACATAGCAAGCTCTTCATAAATGCATGTCATGTGACACTATCATCCAAGGATCAATCTAATCATGACTGAAGAGATTCATTTACTGCTGAGTGATGAAAAAAAAGTTTTAAACACATCTCCCAAAAATCATGACTTCCAAAGATTCTATAGAAGGTTTAAATCAGGGACCAAATATTTGTTTTTCTTCATTGTTTATTACAATTTCTAGTACATAGTATATAAATAAGTTTAAAAAAGAAAAAAAAAAGCTTGTCACAATGCCTAGTACACTTAAATGCTTGATGACTTTAGGGAGAGGCATGTAATGTTCTGGTTTGCTTTCTGGAGGTCTTGGGACCAGCCTTGGTTTCAGCAGAATAATCACAAGAATAGTTAGGAATAAAGTTCAAAATCTTTATTATCTCCTTCACAGTCTGTCTCTTTTGCCTAGGGCCCGACTAGCTTTCTGGAGGGCCTTCAGACAGGCCTTGGTCTCAGTGGAGAAATGAAGGAGGAAAGACCAGCCACCAGGATGGTAGGAGATGGAATCTCTCTCTCTCTCTCAGTCCTTGTTGGCGCTCATATACTCTAAGTACATCCTTGTAAGTGTCAATGTTGTAAAATAGGTGTCAACTTGTAGAAGTATTCTAAGGCACATGCTAAACTAGATAACCATTGCATTATCAATTCCACTGAGTTAACACCTTGTTGTAAGAATTATTGTTTCAAATACATTTTTCCAGAATTCTGGCCCATTACAGGGGCAGGCTTCAGAGAAATAAAAATGGAAGACTGAGGAGATGGGTTTGGTTAAAATGGAAGGAACATGTTATAAACTATTGGAAAATAAGGTTTCTTAGGTAAAGTGAGGCCAAAATAGAGATGCACTCTGAGAATCAGGCAGAGTATTTTAGTTTTAATGCAGCAGGTAATCAATAGAGAGCCACTGAATGGTTTGGCAAGAGAAGCAACATGTTAACAGTAATGTTTCAGGAAGATTAGTTTGGTGAGAAACAGGGTGGATTATAAAAGTGAGAGAATACTCAGGAAGTCCACTAAGGATACTGTTGCAACAATCTAGAAATAAGATGATAAAGGTCTCAAAGTGGGGGAGAGGTGGTAGTAAGGATGAGAAAGAACAGGTAAAAATATAAGGAATTTTAGAGGAAACATATAGAGCAAGACCCAGAGATGAACATGATTTAGGATTTTGAACAAAGATGGATTGAAGATGAAGCTAAGATTTTAAGCTTGGACGATCAAGATGATGCTGGTACCACTGGCTACATTAGGACTATAGGCAGAAATATTAGATCAGAGAATCTGGTTTCTAAGAGAAATGTGTTAAGCTAAGTTTGAAATGTCATATGTGAGATACTGGCAAGACCTTTAGATAAATATGTCTACTGGGAAGCTGGAAATATAAAGGAGAGGGCACAAAAGTTGCAATATATATTTGGGAACCTACAGTGCAGAGGACCATCAAAGCTTGGAAATGGATTACTTCTATAAGGATTGGGTCTTGAAAAAAAATCTTAATTTAGGAAGTGTAAGAAAGAAAAGGAGCCATTGAAGAAGAAGCATGAAATAATGAAGGAAGAAAATTAAGGATCATCTAGAGCTCCAGATGTCTCCATTTCTTATTACAGTACCTCGAACATAGTAAGAAAATAATTTGAAAAAAAAAGGCTTATCACAATGCCTAATACACTTAAAAAGAGTAATTAGGCGGCACAATGTATACAGTCCTAGGCCTGAAGTCAGAAAGATTCATCTTCCTAAATTCAAATCTGGTTTCAGACACTTACTAGCTGTGTGATTCTGGGCAAGTCACTTGAGCTTGTTTGCCTCAGTTTCCTCATCTGTAAAATGAGTTAAAGAAGGAAAGAGTAAACCATTCCAGTATCTTTGCCAAGAAAACACTCATATAGGGTCACAAAGAATTGGCTGTGATTGAAATGATCAAACAACAAAAAGAGCTATAGAAACCAAGAGAAAAACAACTCAAAGAAGGAAGAAGTGGTTAACAAAGACATTAGCAATAGGGAAATTAAAACCATAAGGTGAGTCAGTCAATTATAAGCATTTATAATGAATCTTTATGATAGACAAAAGCTTTTTGGTTTGGCCAGTAGAGAAATCATTGATAAGTAGAAAGCAGTTTCAGCAGAAGATAAGTATGAGACACAGATGTCAGAAGAGATATCAGAAAAGGATGGTAAAGAAATAGAAGAAGCAGAGGTAGATTGTTTGAAAATCTGACACTGAAGGCAAAAAGGAGCAACCAGAGGAAATAAATCAATTCAACAAGCATTTATTAAGCACCTTGTTAGTACCACACACTGTGCTAAAGCTTTGGAATTATAAAGAAAAGCAAAAACTCCTTCTTAAAGGGGTCATAATCGCTTGAGAGAGACAACATGTAAACAACTATGTACAAACATGATATATACAGAGTACAATGGAGATAAGTGCAGGAAAAAGACATTAAGATTAAGGAAGACTGGAAAAGATTTCTTGTAGAATGCTGAACTTTAGTTGAGACTTGAAGGAAGCTAAGGAAACCAGGAAATGAGGTAAGGGAGAAGTTGAGGCAAAGGGGGCAGAAAGTAAAAATACCAAAAGTTCTTTTGTAAAGTAGCTATATTATCAGAGGAGAGAAGAAGGGTATGGAAGAGATATTATTATAGCACAACATTTTCATAGCATTGAATTTACTTTTTGATCTTTAGTGCTACATTCACATACCAATTCAGCTTACTACATACAGGACACTGTGCTAGGTCCTAAGGAGACAAAAATGAATAGTTTAACTCATCTACATCATAAATTCTTCCCTAATTCTGTTTTGTTGCATGATTAGCTTCTCTTCATTAGTTATCAAGGTTATTCTATATAGGTCTTTTTTTAGATACTCTGTTAATATATTCTAAAAATCAACAACAACAAAAAAAGAATGTTAATTGAAATGCAGATTAAGCTAGGAGATACTATATTGGAAACACTAATGAGGATAAAAAGATTTAAGAAAGTGAAAACTTGTGTAGGAAATAAATTTAAATTCAACCATGAGAATTTTAAACTAATACACTTTGGGAAAAATAATGCAAGTTATAAAATTATTAATCCCAGGCAGATTCTAGAAGGTGAAAACGGTTGGAGGATGGGAATAACTTAGGAAAGAAAAAGAATAAATATTAAATCTGACAACATTTTGAGTGATGGCATAACAAACTGAATACTTACTGAAACCATACATGGTAAAGCCAAGACCAAAATATCCAGTGTCATTTGTAGCTGGGCATTGATAGAGATGTGGAAGGGGAAGACGTAGTTGCCAAATCTATTCCTAATACAAACAAACAAACTTGTTAGTTTTCTATTTTTTCATTAGCATCCCTTTCTTCCTTCTTGCTCCACTTTACCTCAGATACCTGCTTGGGGTCCCCACACTAGCTAATCTATAACTGTTAACTGAAAATGAAAGTTTATTACTTTATCTTTTTAGAGCTAAAGGTATGAGTATCCCAAGATTATTTTCTTTTAAGAAGCAACTTTAGAAGTCAGGCATTCTTTGTTTTGGGGTTGAAAGGAAGAGTCTTTGCTTTTATCTGACCATTCATCTTCAAGGATTTGCTCTTTTTTAAGCCTGAGGTTCAGAGGAGTGTCCTTGAAAAGTAATATAATGTTGTGGAAAGCATACTGGTTCTGAGTTCAAATCAGAAACTTATTGTTTTGACTTTCAACAAATCTCTGAGCCTGTCTCTTAATGAAAGTGAAAATAATACAGGCAGGGTTTTTCCAAGGTTTCTATTTTGTAAACTTTAAAGTAAACCAAAGTATGTGAGAGCACAACACAAACATACATAATATGTGTGTGTGCTTTTAATGAAGTCCAAAAAATGATTTCAGCTGAAATATTAGGAAATTTGTTCAAGATTGTTTGTATTCCAATGCAGTAAATTTTACTAATTTGGTTGAATGATGGCAAAACTAGTGCAAGGTTAAATGAAACACAAACATAAGGTGGCCACAATTGCTGGTAAGAGAGAGTGAAGAAGAGATGTCTTTAGTTATAGAGCTCTTTAACTATTAGTTAAAGAGATCTTTAACTATTTGTATTTCCAAAACAAAAGAAATTGCTTATAAGGAAAGGATTTTTCTCATTTATTTATGAAAGGAAATATTTTATTTAAATATTGAATATATATTTGTATTGCATAGCTCCACTTTTACCCTTTGAAATTAAATAGGATTTATTTTTTTTCTTGAAGATTTGGAGTTTATTAATGCAATGGAAGATAATTGATTTTTAAAAGTATTATATTTATGTTAGCCTTCATTATATACTTCTTGTTAGAGATTACAACCATGGTACTAGTGGAGTCTATGCTAAATTGACCAAATTAACTGATTCTATACAAATTAATTTCTTTGGGCACTATAAACTTAATGGTTTATACCTCCACACTATGCTGCCAGAATTTCATATGTCATTCTCAATGTCTCTTCCACCAGAACCTTGGACTTTGTCCCTTGAGAACCCAGATTTCTGATAGGTGAGTTTTCAACTCTTCTTGCCAAGAGTCAGGCTCCAGAACACCTCCAGTCATCTCTACATCAAGTACTTCTGCCCAATACACTTTTCAGTTCTCCTAATTGTTTTATCTTCTTATAGAATGTTAGCTCCTAAGAGTAAAGACTGTTTTACTTGTTTGGATTTATATAATAAATACTTAACAAAAGGCCTTGATAAATCCTTGCTTGATCGATCAATCTATGTATCTATTATTATACGTATGTATCTCTTTATCTATCTATCCATCTGGAAATGTCCCCATCAGTTGTTGAGACCAGAGGCAGACCATGGTTTAACTAGAGTAGGCATCCCTTAATTGCCAGGACTTGCCATTAGTGATCACTTTTCTTGTTTCAAACAAGGATATTGTGCCTATCCTATAAGGAATATCATCACATTCTCATTGACTTCATGCCTAGTGCTGCAAGCCTGTGAACTATAAGGCTGGAACATTTGATCAAAAGCCAAATATTATAATGTGGTGCATAAATGTAAAAGTATACAGGAGGCATTGGTGGGAATTGGGTTGGGTCTAACTTGCTGTAGTGTGAGCTAAGGAAGGGAAAGCAGCTAGTCTTCAAAGTTTGGTTACATTATTTGGAGACTATTTATCCTTTCACCCCTCCCTTATCTTTTCATTTTTCTTTTATTTTAGATTTTTTTTATTTAAAAGGAAATCAGTGGTGCAAATTTCTTTTTATTTTTAACAGATGCTTCTTTTCTCAGTTAATTAACACTCCTGTTACTTCACTTTTTACATGTTCCACCTCTTCACCTACAAAGGAAATACAAAATCACCAGCATTTCTTAAGCCTATCTTTCTGTAAAGTCTCCTTCATGATCCAAAAATATCAGCATCAATGATCTATGAAGATTTTCTTTAAGAAGAAAAAAAACAATGATAGGCAATAGCTAAAATTTACATAGCATTTACTATGTGCTAGGCACTGTCCTAAGTACTTTATAATTATTTCATTTGATCTTCACAACAACCCTGGAAGATAGATGTTATTATTATTCTTATTTTACATATGAGGAAACTAGGTTAGTGGTTAAATGGCTTAGCCAGGGTCACATAACTAGCAAATGTTTAAGGCCAGAGCTGAGGTCTGGTCTTCCTAATCCCAAGCCTGGGACTCTGTCCATTGAACTAGGAGAGAAAGAGTGCTACAAACAAAATTTTATAGATGATCTTTAGGTGACCTGTTGTGACAATAGCTGTCTCTCTCTCTCTCTCTCTCTCTCTCTCTCTCTCTCTCTCTCTCTCTCTCTCTCTCTCTCTCTCTCTCTCTCTCTCTTTCCCTCTCTCCTTTCCTACTTTCTCTCTATCTCACTCCTTTTTTCTCTGTCTCTTTGACTATCTCTCTATGTCTGTTTCTGTCTGTGTGTGTGTGTCACTCACTCCATGTATTGCAAGTATTTTCAATGATAAATTCCTGGAAATTTTATTGTATTTAATTGCTTTTCAAGGAAATTTTTAATAGTCCTAATTACAAGGGAAATATCAAAAAGTGAGAGATGAAAGCCTGGAAAGACCCATATGAACTGATGCTAAGTACAGTGAGCAGAACCAAGAGAATATTGTACACAATAATAAGATTATGTGATGATTACCTGATTTGGACTTGGCTCACAATGTGGGGATTCAAGACAATTTCAAAAGATTTAGGATAGAAAATGCCAATCACATCCAACTATGAAGACTGAATATGGATCAAGGCAGATTATTTTCACCTTTTTGTTTGTTTCTCATATTTTTCTTTCTCTCTTGGTCTGAGTTTTCTTGTACAACATGACAAATATGAAAATATGTTTAAAAGGACTACATACATTTAACCTGTATCAGATTGCTTGCTGTCTTAGGGAGGGAGGAAGTAAGGAAGGGAAATAGAAAATTTTAGAACACAAAGTTTTGCAAAATTTTATGTTGAAAATTATGATGTATTTGGAAAAATAAAATACTTTTTAATTTTTTTTTAAAAAGAAAGTTCAGTGTAGTAGATAGGAAGCTAGCTTTGAAACCAAGAAGAGGTTCAGGTCCCAGTTCTGACAGATGTTGCCTAGTGCTTAGTACAATGCATGAGATATTGTAGGTGTTTAATAAATGCTAATTAACTGACTAACCATTCAGTTCATCTCTCATTGTTCTAGTCAAATGTGTAAGATAATAAGTTATAGAGTTTAGCCTAACCTGCATTTAGATGGAGGTTCCTCACCTAGGAATTCCCTATACTTATGAAATTTCAAATCTAGTCATAGAAACAATATAAACACACACACATACACACAGATATTAATATCATGTATAAAATATTTTAAGACAAAAGCCAATAACATCAAAATATAAATTATTCTGATTACAGATATTTTACCTTTGTGGTTAAAAAAATGAAACTGGTCAAAGATAAAATGCCATTTAACTGGTGAATAAAATATTATGTGACATTTCTGAAACTTTTTTTGTCTTTTTCCTTGACATTGACAAAATTTATGCATGAGGTAGAAAAAATTCCCCTTAATAGTTAATATTATGATGTATCCCTCAAACATGCCAGAGATGGGAATTATACAAAGGGACTTTAGAAGAAGCATGATTTATTTAATATTTCTCACTTGAAAATGTCATAATTACATTAAAATATGTTAATATGGCATGCTCTTTGTCATGTAATATATATTATAAAGGAATCTACAGAATTCAAAATATAGTATTTTATTCCTTAATGTAATTAAAACATTTTAAAAGTATATCTAAAATGTTCAAAGTGATAGATAGGGGTACTATAATGGATTATACATAAATTCAAAGGTAGATAGAATTAAGAAAGAGCAATTAGGTAGCACAAAGGATAAAGCAGTAGGCCTGGAGTAATCTTCCTGAGTTTAAATATGGTCTCAGACATTTACTAGCTGTTTGATCCTGGGCAAGTTATTCAATCCTATTTGCCTTAGTTTCCTCTTCTGTAAAATGAGCCGGAAAGAGAAATGTCAAACTACTCTAGTATGTGCCAAGAAAACAACAAATGGGGTCACAAAGAATTGGATATGAGTGAAATGACTGAAGAACATATATCATTACTGTATTTAATTTGGTGTGGCACTTTTAAAAATGAAAAAATAAAATTATTAGGACTAGAATTTTAAGAGATAACAAACACAAGAAAATGTCTTCATAAATAAATTTATTTTACAATGGTAAAGAACACAATTACTGTCCTAAGGCATCAAATGAATCAAGGAGAAAGCTCACTGACCACAGTAACAATTTTACTTCTACCAATTCAAAATTTATACTTACAAAGTCAAATAAATGATATTTTTGTTTGCTTGGTGAATTTATTATTATAAGTAAAAGTATTAGGAAAACCACAAAGAGTAAAAATTGTAAACATATTTAAAACAGCAACATCACTGTTTTCTGGGAGAGGGATTAAGAATGAACTCAGATCTGGTTTTGGCAAGTAAGGTCTTGGAATGGCAGTGAGAAAAAGAAAGCTGGCTGTTCCTTAAATAGGAGTATCCATGTTTCCTAAAATAAGATGATAGCCCATATTAAATTTAAAACAAAATATAAGACCCTTGCAACAAGCCTAAAATTGAGAGGTTAAAAAAACTCACTTTCAAGGGATTAATATGCAAAACAGATTTATTATTATGTGGATTCCAAAAACTCCTTCACAAAGAGCAAAAGCTTCTATCCTTTCTGTAAGCTTCTTTTATTTTGATGCTAGTAAAAGAAAAAAGTTTTCTCCTTTTGTTCTTAAAGTCAGCCTTAATAGTTATCATGGCTCTCTGAAGAAAATTATTCTGCCCAAATCCATACATACACATGTGTATACACACCTGAACTTATATGTGAGTACACCATACATGGCTCACTCAACTCCCTCTCTTCCCCAAAACAATAGGTCTTGAAATTTTAATTTAAAAATTGACATGGCTATAAAATGAGATCTCACTTTTCCCAATTAAAACCAGTTGTGTAAAGGCTCTCTCTTCAGAGAAAGCATTACCTAGCATTTGTGCCCATTAAAGTTGGCAGAATAAAAATCTCCAAATCATAAATATGAATACAGTTTAAAATCAGCCTCAGGAAAGACATTTGTTAGGGTCTTTTCTCTTGAGCTTTTTGGAGAAAAGAGTGCTAGATTTTATTATAATTCTTCTCTTCATGGTCACTCTTTATGCCTGACCCAGATAAAGGTCAAATCCCATTACAATGAACTTTAAGGGACTGCAGAAATACTTTTGTTGAAAGAGAATTCAGTTGTGCTAAACCTAGCCATTAGTGAAGGCCTGCAAATATATATATATATATATATATATATATATATATATATATATATATATATATATATATATATATATATATGTATATATATATATATATATATATATATGTAATTTTTATTTCCTTTTTTGGTCATACAACATTCCTATTATAGTACAGCACTGTTTGTTAAAATGGAATTTGATCTTAATTGACAAAATCCCTCATTCCACACTGATTCAGAAGCTTTGTTTTAATGTTAGACAATCCAAATAGAGACTGGCATGCTGCTGAGATTATTCACATGAAAGATCAAAGCAGACAGGTTCCACTGTTCCTGCCTGGGAATTTTGTCCTTTACAAGTACATAGGCAGACAAGTGTATTCATTTGGCTTCGGATGCTGTGTCAGGGTAGTCATTGTACTCTTTCTTTCAGTTATATTCTTCCCTAATGGATTCGAGGAAAGTAGAAATGAACTTAGAAGGACAGCCTGTCTGCCTAAAGTAGTTTTCACCTGTTCCTGTGCTGGTAGAGAATAACCCTTATGACAAATAGAATCTGTGGAAAAAAAAAAAAAAGATAAGATGTGATATTTTCAGCTGACAAGGGAGGAATTCTAGTGGCCAGAAGCTAAGAAATTCACAAAATCCTATTAGGTCAGTGATTTGGGGTTAGACAGGGATAGGGAGAGGCAATCCATTGTTGACAGAAAGTAAAAATAGCCTGTGTATAATATGTAGAAACTTAATCACCAGATATGCCTTTATTCATTGCTTATGGAATAAGGGGGTAACCCAAAATAAAGAATCTGAGGAACAGGAAATTTTATGAGGTGGTATATACCTCATCAACTTAAAATTTCTTGAGTTTATATTCAGTACTCACAGGATATTTTATCTCACTGAAAGTGGTACTCCAATGATAAAACTGTATCTGCTTGATACCTTTTCTTGGGAAACAGAGAACATATCCTATATATGCTTTTTTGGGCAAACTTTAAGAAATGCTAAGAATCACAGTTCTTAAGTTTGCACATAGAGTATTAATTACATAGAAAATCTCTATTTCTACTTGGGAACCATCAAAAGGGTAAAAATGTCTATCAGCAGAAATTAGTTCCCAGGAATAACACAGAAAAATAATGTTCCCTTTGGATTGGTTTGGTTTACAAAATTCCAACTTCCTTGCTGAAATACATACTTCTAATTCTTTAGGATGTATTAGACATCTGGTTTCTGAAAGCCTGAAATCAGAATAGTATAGGGAGGGGAAAGGGGGAGGAAATTATGTCTTCCAGGCTAGAAATGTACAAACCAAATAGATAATAATTGCTGTAATGATAAGGCAAATTATAAGGTCATTAATGTCCATTAAAGATCTGGGACCAAACAATAACTGTTGCATCCATAATGTTCTTATTTGTTACTTCCTTTGGCCAAAGAACCTTTTAACAAAATATAGTTTTAAATAAGTTCTTTTTTGTCAGTGTCCTGGAATAATGATGTAAGAAGCAAATAAGTCTTTTTTTGTCAGTGATGGGGAATAATGATGTAAGAAGCTAAGTTATAGTTTTTACTTTGTGAGCTTCTTGAGAACAGGGACTACCTTTTTCACTTTTTGTATTGCTATCACTTAGCACAGTGCCTGGCATATGATAGGTGTTAAACATATGATTATTGATGGACTGTAAGTACAACTCATGTTTTCTGTATGTAATCACAACAAAAGTTACAGCTACACAGAAATATATAGAAAAGTAAAAAAAAAAAAAAACATTAAATTATCCAGTGATTTTGTGTACATACTGCTAAATAAAACATACTAGTGAGTGACTGAACTTATCCCTATTTTGATATTTTGCAGACAAAACCTTAAATACCAGATTTCTGAAGAAGAATGAAATGTCTTAGAAATGTCTTCTACACAGGCAAATGTGAAATTATATAGCTGAAATTTTAAAGACAAAAATGCCAATGGAAAAATGTGATGTTTTGTTTAAAAAATATTGGGTAAAGAAGAAATGACTACTTTGGGAGTCACAACTTTTTTGAGCTTCAGTACCTCTACTGAAAATAATGGATTTGGACCAAATCAGCAATTATCAATTTTCTGGGGGTTCCTGAGATCATATAAAGGGTCTACAAAGTCAAAAACACTTTCATCATAATACTAAGACATTTCAATAAAATAAATATCATCTCAAACAAGAGCTCTTCGGGGAATCCAGTAATTTTTAAGAGTCTAAAGTAATACTCAGACCACAAGTTTTGATAACTTCAGAGCTAGATGACCTTTTTGAAAAGAACAAGTATTATTTCATTACTGTCTTCATATGTCTGCTACTTAATATAGTACCTTGTATGCCAAGGGTACTTAATAATTTGTTTGAATTGAATTAGCCAGACAAATGTTTCTCTTTTCCTGAATACTTTTTCTTTTCCTTTCTGTGATTTTATTTTTTTTTAAATTCTTTGTCCTTATTTAAAGATCTGATGTGATCTGATTTGGCAATAATGTCAAGATTAATCAAAAGTTTTTACCTTTTGAGCCATGAACTTTACAAACACTGAAAAGGCTCTTGGAAACCATTTACAGAGGCTTGATTCTTGACTTCCTAAAACAGAATTTTGGACTTATGGCAATTCACTTTTTCTAGCTACCATCTTAAATTTTTTTTCCTGATGAAAAAAAGCAAAAATTGTTCACAAGAAATCAGCTGATCCACACTTTACTTAAACATGTGATTAAAAAAAAAGAACAGAGAGGAACTACTATTCACTGTAAAATTTTCCTCAATACATGAACGTAATTTTCACTGCCTTCAACATGGCTACAACATTCATGGTCTTCAAAAACATATTGAGTATTTTATCTTGTACAGCCAAGAAGAAGGCTTCAAGCCAAATCCTATGGTGTTAAATTTATAATAGGAAATGAGCTCACTAAGCACAGAAACAACAAAGCTCAAAAACCAAAGGCCATGTTTTATGAACTAATGTCTTTATCTGAAGCAGCAATACAGCACTGTTCAGAATGACATTCAGATTTTGGATACAACTACTTTCTTGTGGCTATATTTGCAATTATCTTCCCTTTCTTTATTATTTCACCTTTATTAAATTCGTATGCTGGTTTTTCTCCTCTTTCCTCAGATCTTTCTTTCATAAATTCATACTTATATTCCCACATCACATATTTACATATACATATACCATCTTCTTTATAATAACATAGACTTCCCTTATTATTCCATTACATATATATCTTTTAAAGTCTTGTACACACACATGTGCATGTGTACAAACATATACACACAAATACACATACACACTCAAAATACTCACAGGCACACAAAAGAACCACATCAATCCATACCCTTTGCAGCTACAAACTATTGTGACCACCCATTTCATTATGTAGCACAAAGCTTTTTGGGGAATGATCTTACTAGCATTTTCAAACTAAAGTGATGCAATTTAAGACAGAAATTGTCATGAAGGTTGGGCCTAGACTGGATAATATAAGAAGGGTTTGGTAGGAGAAATTTTGATGAGATCACAAAGTTCTTCACTCTTCTGATTCAATACCATCTGCATGATTATGTATCCCAGTGGTTGTGTATTTGTGTGCATACTTATTATAGCTATGTATGAGAAAGATACGATTACTTTTGTCCTTTTCCATCCCAATTCCTTTAGCCCCTCCTGTAGATTGTGACAATCATGAGACCATAGAGGTCACTTCTACTAATTTCTGAAGGCAAAGAAACAAGGCTTGGGCAGGCTAAATCATTGATACTGGTGCATAATGATGCATGGCCAGTGGATGTATGGTACAGGAAAAGCCTCCAAAGGGAATAGGGTTTATTTCTTAGGGCAAGAGTGAGTTGCAAGGGCCAATGTGGATCACAAATTTTTTAAAGTTTTTATTATCAATACTTTTGCTTACTTAAGGACAGCTGCAATCCTAAAGTTTCCAGCTTGAGCTTGATGGACTGGGCCAGGCAGTTGTTAGCAACAGCAGGTGATGGTCTAAAGCATGAAGAACCTCATATGGAAGCAACATAATCATATAAGCTCTGGACATTGGAAGTAAGTGTGTGGGTAGAGGCTGGAGTAAGTTTAGCTAAGAAATGACAACTTAGCTATGAATGGATGGGTGAGTCTTTTCCAGCACAAGAAGGAATTGTCATTTGGAAGAATCCCTGAGTCAATCCCTGTCCAAGTTCACATCAGGATGTTTACTTGTCTCAGGAAAGAAAATGTAGTTGTCTGCTATTTGGGTTTTCTCCTTTTCTCACTAACAGCTGGTACAGAAGCACTACTAACCAGGATAATGGGAAAAAAAACATACCTTAGAAACTAAAATACAGTCACCATTTTTAATCACTGAAGATAACAGCACACTCTTAATCCTATAGAGATAGATGAAATTCAAACTGCTGAGACAGCTCTGGTTTGTCACTTTGATCTTTTTCTCTAAACTATATTTTTCCAGGGTAAAGTAATTTCATCTGGTTAAGTATCCCTTCTTGATCTTGGAATGCCTCAAAAAGAAATTTCAGACTCAAAAACATTGTGATATTTTTGGTTGGTCAATGAAAAAAAATGGGTAATGTTACTGGGAAAATAAAAAGAACTGAGAGAATGTAAAGTCTGTCTTACTAATAATAATAGTAATGAGTTCACATTTTTATAGCACTTTTAGGTTTACAAAGTATTATACATATGTTATCTCACTTGATCCTCACAACAACCCTGTGAGGTAGGTGCTATTATCATCTCTCATTTACAAATAAAGAAATTGAAGTTGAGAGGCTGCAAGATTTGCCCAGAATCATACAGCTAATATCAAAGGTAAAATTGGACCTAGAATTTCCAGATTCCAAGTAGAGTTTCTGGTTCGTTGTACTGCATTTTCTACTTATTTCTCATCATCTTTATCACAAATTATTAATACTCTACATATATAAGCAGTAAAGATAAGCATCCTGAGGGACTGAATAATAGTATTCATTATTATGGAAATAAAAATTAAATAATCTTTTTTTTTCTTAAATTTTTTCATCTTAGAATAATAAAAGCAGAAATAGATCTTCATTACTAGTTCATTACTGTTCAATTTATGTATCAATGCTTTAAGTTATAAAATTGGGTTTCTTTAATTGATTCCTATATGACTTGTACTCTTGAGAAAAACAATTCCACCAAGAAAAAATGGGTATTCGTTAACAAACTTTTCTTGTCAAGCAAATAATTCATCATTATGTGTTAAAGCAGTGTTTAATAAATGGTACTTGGTTTTTTATTTCTGTTTTTGTTTTCTGAGGGAATTCTAGAGCTGATACTCAACCTGTGGATCATCACTTACTTTATGTTGTTCAATATAATAGGAATATCTCCTTTGTCATTTTTTAAAAGGAAATGCATAGCCACAATTAACTATCTACAGCGAGGACATCTTCTTCCACTAAGGACAATTCTAATGTGTTATCATTGGTGCCAGCTTTCATCCTGAAATTGAAAGAACCATAGAGTTTTGCAGATTCTTTGGAAGAGGCAAACCTATTCCTCCTATATAACTCTCCCTTCCACATGGACATCATCAACAAACAGGACAGAACCACACCACCTAGAGTAAGGAGGCACAGGCCAGCTATAACACAGCGATCTAGATGAGCCCCAATCCTGGCACTCTCATTCTCCAAACGTTCCATCTCACGGGCAGCGATAGTGTTGGGGTCCACAGTCACTTCCCTGGGGACCAAATAGGAGATAATAACCAACAAGATACCAGTGACCAAGAATAAAATGGCACTGATAAAGCCATAATCTGTTGACTTCCCTGAAGCAGTGGCTTCAGAGCCTGTGTCATCTTCTTCAGATATCAGAGACATGGCAGCCTCATGAGGCCATTCATTTGGGTTCTCCCAATCAGAATCTCTTTGGTGGCTGCCATCCTTTGCTGGAGAAAGACTGCCAGTACAATGCTCCAGATTGACATTTTCATCAACATAGGTGAAGGAGGTTTCAAGTTCCTGTGGCATAACAGTGGCAGACATCTTTGGCCATTATTGGCTCTTTTTCTGACTTGAGAGATCCTGATGGGTGGCCATCTGTCTGAACAATGCTATCTTTCTCAGAGAGGAAGTCAAATGTGGGAGGAGGCTGGTCTCATTATCCTCTATAAACTTTTGTGTTGATTTGCAGTGCTTTTGGCAGCACAGAGCAGCTCTCGTGGCTGCTTCAGCCAACTTTACATCTCCTCTAACCTCCTGGGTGGTCACAGGGAGAAGCCCCCAAACTCCAGTCCAGATTGTTGCACTGGTCGCCTGCCCCTCTCTTCTTAGCAAGGTGGTGAAGCTCCATGGGAGCTATTCAGATGTCCCCAAGCAGCTTCATATCTAAGACATCCTCCTGGAATCTCTGCCAATAATAACACAATTAGACAAGATCCCAACATGGAAGCTAAAGTTTTCTATTAAAAGTATTTATCCAAAGAAGGCAGGAACATTCGGCAACTTCAGATTTTTTTTTTCCTTCTGAGGTAAGCAAAGAAAAAGATGGCATAAAAGCAGGGAACAGGATACAGCCAAACCACTGGAATTGTCACAGGGAGTGGAAGGTCAGAATAGGAAAGGGAAAAGAAAACTGTCTCTAATTAAAATCTATGTGCTCAGACATGCTTAATTCCTCTAACAAGGTTGAAACATATATTTCCCCTAAGCAGGGTTTCTTAACCTGAGGTCTATGAACTTTCAAATACACACACACACACACACACACACACACACACACACGACTTCCAATTTAACTGGTTTCCTTAGTAATTCCAAATATTTATTTTATGTTTTTAAAGATATTATTGTGGGAAAAGGTCCATAGGACTCAAAAAGCCAAAAAGATTCATGATACAAAAAAGGTTAAGATCCTCAGTTTTTGAAAAAGACAAACTGGGAAAAGTAAGGACCCTTTTGAAGAAAATAGCTGACATCCAATGGAAAAGGAGTGTAGGACAGACACAATGGAATGTTCATTGTTTATACCATCTGCATGCAGAATTGGTTTGGATTTTGATAAATGCAGTGTTAAATAATCTCTAAAGCACTTCCTTGACTATGAATCAAATGGATGTAATTTGTTTTACAAAAACATAGAAAGTCCAGGATGTTCCTAGGGATGGTTTAAAGCACAATAAGAGCCCAAATGTGACCTACTCCTCTTTTAAGCTGCTTTTCCAGATCTTACATCTGGTACATCAAATGACCCTGTACTATTGCTAGACTTGTCCATATTTTCAAGCCTGCATCATTCTCCCTGCAATAACACTATCTCTTGTGTTGCTGCATGGAGTTAGAGCACTTTCAATTACTGATGAGTTACTGCTTCCCTACTTTCTACTTTATCACAAAGCAATATACTTCAATATCTCCTCCGCCTAGCTACAAATTAAAACGTGCTCATTACACCTTAAGAGTGAATCTGGCCAATTCTCTGTCAGCTAAGAAAGAAAGACAAATCTCTTTTTAGAGAGGAAAAGACTCTTTACCTCCCTCCTTTAAGATGCCTTCCTACTAAAGAACAGCACACTACCACAAGCAAAGGGAATTCAAACAACTTTTTCTTTGCTTTGATCCTGATATCAGGATAATAACTTATTTAGCTCACAGCCTAAAGGATACAAATGCTTCAAATCCAGTGGCTCTCACAGTCTACAATTCAAAGAGATGCAGACTTTATAATACATAATAGTCAATCACTAATCAATTAACAAGCATTTTTAAAGCACCTTATATTTGCCAAGTTAGTACTATGCTCTGGGGATGTAAACAAAAGAGTTCACTTTCTCAACTCCGATTAAACAACAAAGAATGGAAACAGGACTTTTTAAAGCCAAGTAAGTGATTTATTGAAGGTTTTGTTGTGTTCTATCTGTTTTTTTTTTTTTTTTTTTTTTTAAGCTGCTTCCCCAGTAAAAGACTTTCTCCACCAGCCACACTTGAAAATTCACAAACCTTCCCTCCAGGGAAGACTAGCCAATCTGGAACCTTTATATTGTTTAACAAATGCCCAAACCAGGTATTTCAGAGAATCAAATGAATAAACTAATGATAAATGGTTTCATCCATTACTTAAAAGGGGAAAATTCATAATTCCTTAAATTGTGAGGAACTGATCACTTTGTGGCTCAAATATCTCATTAAGCAGTAAAGGTTTGGATTAAGTAAAGTCGCTAAAATTGCCTCCCATGAAGGGACAGTGAGATTTAGACTTTACTTTCTTTCTCTCTCTCTCTCTCTCTCTCTCTCTCTCTCTCTCTCTCTCTCTCTCTCTCTCTCTCTCTCTCTCTCTCTCTCTCTCTCTCTCTCTCTTCTCTCTCTCTCTCTCTCTCTCCCTCTCCCAACAAAACAATCTGAAAAACGCAAACCAAACAAAAAACTGGGGAAAAATATCTTTCTTTATTGTTTAGTATCATTAAAAAGACGCCCAATCCATCTACTTCTTTTAAATTCAGTAATCTATACAGCTTCTTTTCCTCTAAGGACAAGAGAATAATCCCCAGAAGATTTCCTAAGGGCTCTCTTCTTCCTTTCATCTCTCTCTCTCTCTCTCTCTCTCTCTCTCTCTCTCTCTCTCTCTCTCTCTCTCTCTCTCTCTCTCTCTCTCTCTCTCTCTCTCTCTCTCTCTCTCTCTCTCTCTCTCACACAGTCTGATTTAGAGTCGCGCTAATGAAATTATGCCTCAAACGGGGAAGGAAGCTCTTCCCGAACCCCTTCTGTCCTTGTCATTAATTAAAAGCATTATTATTTCCGCGGTCCAAGGACGTCCGGTATAGCTTCTTTAGGAAGCGATCCTGGGATAAGACTCAATGCTTTAAGTAAGGGAGGAGGTTCGCTGGGCACCGAGAGGCAACGTGGGCGCTCTTCGCCTCTCCGGTGGCAATGTGCTAAAAATCTATTCCGGGCTCCCCCGGTGCCTTCACGACTGGAATAGCCCCCACTCCATCTCTCCTGCATAAGCAGCATCTTTCCTGCCCGGGCACTCGGAGCTGGGGCTGCCTCCATCCACTAAGTGCAAAGAGACAGAGCAGGAGCCATGGGAAGGGAGAGGAGAAGCGAGCCCTGACTGACCAGAGAGCCCTGACTACAGACGTTACCTAGCTCTTCTTCGTCCGCACCATCCCGTTGCATACTCCCCCCGAGCCCTCAACCCTTAAAAAAATAAATAAATAAAAATAAAAATTCTCTACCTACCCAGCTTCCAGAAACCCACTGAAGCCTACCTTCTTCTTATTCCTCCCCCCTCCCAGTGTCTTGGATCTTGGAGCTTCCCTGTCCTCCGCTGTTCGGTGGAAGTCCTTCAGTATAACCGGAGAAGGCACTTGTAGCCCTCATGAGCTCCTCTACCTTCCTCAGTATGGGTTGTGCTGGGCTGTGCCTGGGCTGGGCTGGGAGGGGCTCTTCGTCTCTGCTGGGGATGCTGGGAGTTGTAGTTCAGTGGCCGTAGCCCTAGGGTTGGGTGGGCAACGCCCGTAACTAATTTGCACCTCATCCCTCCATCCCATCTTCTTCCTCCTTCTTGTTTTCCCCAAACCTTTGCTACTCCAAGTTCTGAATTAAGCACGAGCTAGGGTAACTTAAGTTCATGTTTCTCCTCCTAGGATCCCACATCCCCAGTTAATAATAGCTGGCATTTATATAAGTATTTCATATATAATGGCTGACTACCATACATCTAGTTAGCAAAGTAGCTTATATTTATTTTCCCATTTGATCTTCACAATAACTTATTTTCCCCGTTTTAGAAATGAAGAGACAGAATGAGAGAGTTTAAATACACAGTGAAAAGTCCATTGGGTTTTTAATCAAAAGATTTAAATTTAACATATAGTTCTGACAATACATTGTGACTTTAGATTTTGGTTTCTTCATTTGTTTAAAAAAAAAAAAAGTTAATGTAGATGATCTCTGAGGTCCTGTATTTTAAATCTATGGTCCCATGACATCCCAGGGTCATACAGACATCAGAGATAGTGCACCCTGGCCTATAAAATACTGTAGAAATATGACTTAGACCATGTTTAAAAAACAGTTAAATTCATGACAATCCATGACAAAGAACAAGACAATTATTTTTTTTTACTTATAAGATTTATATTTGTGTGTTTGAATGTATTTCAAAGATTATTTTCTTCTAATGATGAGGAAAAATGAGGTTAATAATTGAGAAGAGGTTAACAGTCAATGATAGAGGGTAGCCATCATGTTTTTGCTTTTCTTTCTATCCTTGGTACTTAGCACAGTGTTTTGTAGAGAAACACTTAACAGGAAGAGCTTAATAAATGCTTGTTGACTTAACTGCCTTTCTGCTGCAGACAACAATTGGGTATTCATTGAGTGGGTTACCTACATATCAAGCTTCTGGTGTTGGCACACAGTAGGTAGTTGCTAAGGGTTTGCAAAGCTGAATTGAATTTTGTTGGCATGGTAGGAGGAACTCTGGACTTGTTTGAACATTTGAGAGGGAGTTCCTGTCAGCTCTTACTATCTATTTAATTTTAGGAAAATTACTTCCCTTATGCAAACTCCAGTTTTGTTTTTTTGTTGTTTTTTTTTTTCTTGTGCATAAGTAGAGAAGTAGAATAGGTCTAAAGTATTTTTCTTATAAAGAAGTCCAAGGGCAATTCATCTTATCAATTTGAGTAGATGAATCTGATAATACTACTAGTTATAAATACCTTATATATAAAGCCTCTGTCCTTAGACTCTTAAGTTTCTGTTTCATTTCCAATTCCTGCTATGCACACCAATATTCATCTTTTTTAAGAAAAAATAAATTCTATAGGTTACTATAAAACAATACTGATAGTGTTGTAAAGTGTTTATCAATTTTAAGTTTTTCTCTATCATGCTAAATTCTCCCCTGATGAATTCTTAGTAGTAATGCAAATGTATTGCAGTTTTAGAGAGCAGCTTAAAAGAAGGATAGATTAAGTTATTTGTCTAGAACCTTCCTAACTGCAAACTCAGAACTCTATCCACTACATCATGAATATAATAATAATAATATCCAAGTAGCACTTTAGTATTTATTAAGTACACAACACACCTGTGAAATTAAGTGCTATTATTATTATCTTCATTTTATATATAAGGAAACAGACTTTAAAAACTACCACAGGGTAACATGGCTATTAAGGCTGAGTCAGGAATCAAATTGAGATCTTCCTGACTCAACGGTAGTACATTCCATTCACTATGACATAAAAGGGAGTAGTTTTAAGGCCAGTACCCAATTTGCTAAGGCACTGTGCTTCTATTGGATTAAGCATTACACAATGTCCTTTAAAGCTCTGCAAAAAGAGAATAAATGTAATAATCTGTGGATTGTGACAGAGTGGAAAGAACCTGCTGCAGTGATTTAGCCTGCCTCTGCATGGACTCTGTGATTTAAGCTAATCATTTAACCTCAGTGAACTTTAATTATTTCATCTTTAGAAGGAAATACTAAGATGCCTTCAGATCAAACCAAATTCTATAATTGCTAATAATAACTGGGATAGCTTCCATTTTCCTCCTTGCCAGTATCCATATCCTTTAAAATATGGCTGAAGTGATTACCTACTCCATTGATGACCCACTACCATTCTTCTAATTTAAATACTAACAGTATAATACCCTTTGTATTTTGTAATTTTATCAATATATATATATATATATATACATATATATATATATATATACACACCATTGATATTGTTTTTATGTTGTTTCACTTGTGTAAATTTAGTGTCTTCAATTAGATGTAAAGTTTCTAAAGGATGATAGGATTATAATCTGTCATAGAACTCCAGCTTAAAAGAACCTAAGAGACTAGTTGAGGTGGGGAAGAAGACTGAGACCTGAGAAAGGTATCCTGAAGAAGGTGGAATCTTTCATACCTACATGCTTGCCTCCTAACTGTGGGCCCTAAGACTCTCTCCTGGAACCTTTTATCTTATCTTTATCTACTTTCTCTCTTGGTGATCTCATCATAGGTTTAATTAGCATATGACTCCCAAAATGCTGTATCAAACCTCATAATTCTCCTGAGTTCCATTCCCAAATATCTATTTGACATCTTAAACGAAATGTTCCATAGGTTTCTTAGGCTAACTATTTCTAAAAGTCTCCTAAACCATCATTCCATTCACCCAGGCTTGGAACCTCAGTTACCCTTAACTCTTCTGTCTCACTTTCCCACGTCCAGTCAGTTGCCAAATCCTATTAATGCTATCTCCATAATAACTATTACATCTATCTCCTTATTATTCTGCTCCTCATGTGGCCACCATCCAATTTCAGACACTTATCACTTCTCACAACCTTCCAATTTGAGTTCCAACTTGTAGTACCTCCTTCTTCAGTCAATCCTCCGCAAAAGTACAATAAGAATTTTTCTAAGGCACATATGACAATGTCTCTATGCCACAGAAGAACCTCTAATAATTTTCTATTCTAGATTAAAACATAAACTAGTGAGCTTGGCATTTTAAACTCTGTAATAAGGCTCCAGATTACCTTTTCAGGTTAATTTTGCAGTACTATCCTTCATATACTTGATGTTTTATCCAAGCTGATCTTTTTATTGTTCCCCAAACTTGGAATTCTACCATTTGCTCTCGTGACTTTGTTGTTCCTCCATATTGAGAATCAATCCATCCTCACTTTTGCCTCTCAGATTTTCTGACTTCCTCTAAGAAGCTCAGTGCCACATTCCTAAGAGCTTTTTCTGCTCTCTATAAGTGACAATGTTTTTTTTTTTTTTTTCCCTCAACTAATCATGCATAAATATCTGTTTTTGTGTTATATCCCCAAGGAAATGTAAGCTCTTTGTGGTCAGGAATTTTTTCTCTTTTTTTCTTCTCCCTCAGTTTATAGCACAGTGTCTTGTACAAAGTCAGGACTAAAAAGTTTGTTGGCTTTGGTTGAATTCTATTGTACTGGATTTTGCTAAATTTTGCTTGCTTATTCTCCAATTTCCACCCTTTCCCCTCCCCCAACAACAATTGTATAAATTTTCAATTCTTTTGGCAATAAAGCTCTACATAGAGGCAACTAGTAGCATGGTCGATAGAGGGCTAGATCTAGAAACAGGCAGATCTTAGTTCATATATGGTCACAAATACAATCTGTGTGACCCTGGACCAGTCATTAAATCTCTGCCTTAGTTTCTTTAATTGTAAAGAATAAAGATAATAATAAAACCCATAGGATTTTATATTATATTTATACATATATAATATATGTTATATATATATACATATATTATATTTATACATATTTATAGAATTGTTATGACAAAGAGTAAGTAAGATAATATTTTTTTAAAAATGCTCAGCACAATGCCTGGCCTTATTGTTTATTCCTGTCCCAACAGATTTTCTACAACATGCCAAAATTACTTTATTTTTAAAAATTATTTTTGCTCACTTGATTTGTATGCAAGTTTTATAGATGAGGTGATAATTTGTATTGTTTTCATTGGTATATGTTTGACTTGAAGGGAGGTTAAATGTAATTTGACATGATGGAAGCATATCAATATAGGCATTCTAAGGCCAAGTGAACCTTGAAGTTGTAAAGGAAGTTGCAGCCAAATAGACCAATGGCTCACAGGTTCTCCTTGGAGAAATAAATCAAAGAGTTATAATGATCATGGCTCTATAGGTTGGGGGGGAAACCATAATTTCACGAGATACTTGGTCAACTGTTTGTGCAGAGCTCAAAATGAATAAGCAAAATGTTCATCATACATATAATTGCAATGTATGTGCCAACATCTGTGTCAAAGGATAAGCAGAAAATTTCTAAGAAGAACTCATTAAAAGTCTCCAAATTAAATTGACATATATATTTAATAAATACTTGATGACTTCAAAGCCTTAAGACAATGAAAAATATATTATAAGATACAGCTCCAAGTCAAGAAACAAAAGAAGCTGAATGTTTCAAAAATACACAAAAACCTTACAATTATAGATGACAAATAGTTTTTTTTTCCATTAACAGAGTTGGAAGCACTGGTCATAGTGAGCACCAAATATTCTCTCTCTTATAATACATGTGAGAAGTTAGCAATATTGTAACAGAAAGGGAATCATTTTCTATTTATACGGTAATCATTTCTGAATCATCTTTCTGGGTACTACCCACAGACCACTAAGTTGTTAGACTAAAAATAAAGTTCAATATCAAATTAGAAAGAAGCTTTAGTAAATATGGCATGTGATTAAAATGGTTCCAATGTGATTTATTTTAAACAAGTTATAACCTATTGTCCACTCCCACCTCCACTGCCCCCCCCAAAAAGAGAACAGACAAAATTTAATTCAACAATCGTTTATTTACCTCCTATTATGCACAAATAATTTTATAAGGTGTTAGGAATGCAAAGAACAAATATAATAGGCCCATCTGTCAAGAATTTACATGTATCTCAATATGGACAAGGACTGCTACTATCTCTTATAGATTTATTAAAAGGAAGTCTAGAGCAAAAAATATTCTGTCTCCTTTTTAAATGGAGAGGTTTGGCAGCCAAAGGCAACACTGGTTTAAATATTAAATTCATTTTCAAAATCTTGTGGAGAGAAATTATAGAAATCATATGTATTATTTCATAAAATAGTGAAAAACAGGGGAGGGAGAATCACTTGACAGAAAGTTTGATATTAAGCCTAATTAATATGACTAATTAAGTCATATCATCTTAAAAATATTTGACAATGACACTAAAAAGAAGAAAACAAAAATTAAACAGACCCATAAGCATTCTATAATAATTTTCTTCATCAGTGATACTGAAGCCACTTCACTTAGACTCTATCATTGGAGTCCCTAGCATGTTTAATGAGGAAATTAAAATAGCAATTTTAAAAATTCACACAGAACAGCTGGATAAAACCAAGCATACACAGAGGAGGTCCTTGCGAAAGAGATGACACAATGTTTAGAGGATTGAGGGATTACATTTTCAAATAATTAGAAAAAGAGAAAGTACTAAATGATTAGATTTATAGCAAAAATTGGCAAGCAAGAGTAGGTAGCAAACCTTATGACAATTTTTTTTTATGTTGACAAAATCCTCATAAGAATTATTTAGACTTGCTTTGAGGACATCCTTGATGAGGAGTTGAGAAGAAAGCAGGCAAGTTTTTGCAAATGATATTCTACAGCAGATGGCATCTTTCTTTTAAAATGTGGAGAGAATATAAGATCCTACTGTGTTTATTGTTATTTGATTATTTAAAAAAAGGGATAAAGGGTCTTCTAAAAACTCTACTTCAGGGGACTTCTGAGGGCGGAGCCAAAATGGCAGAGATGACACATGTTTCTCTCGGACCTTCTTTACAACCTTCACAATAATTACAAAATCCAGCCTCTGAAATAACTCTGCACCAGCAGAGTGGTCCCACAAATATTGGGGAGCAACAAATTCTCAGCAGAAGATAATTTCAAAGATTGCCAGAAAAGGTCTGTTTCAATTGGAAATGGGAGGGAGGAAGCTTAACACAAACAGCTGACCACAAACACAAGGGTAGACACTGCAGAGCCTTGGGGTGTTGCTCACTCCACCAGGATTGCAGATTCCCTGTGGCAGAAAATCTATGGGGAGGAATCTACAGGAATCTACAGCAGTGTTAGACACTTTGCCATGGTTGCAAACCAGTAGATCAGCAGAGAAGTTATCAAAAATCCAACACAAACACAAAAGATCAATAGTGAACCCCAAAACACAAACTTTCACTGGGACCTGGCCATGCCCACCAACACCAGGAGTGAATCAGCACTGACCCAGCACAGCTGCTTGGAAAACTTCCCACTCTCTAAAGGCAGACCTTAACTTAAAAAAAAATGAGTAAAAAAGTAAAGAGCATTGTAATGATTGATAGCTTTTATGATGAAAGAGAACAGATTTCAAAAACTGAGGAGACTAAAGGCAGATTGTCTCCAGATGAAGCCCCAAATGGCAATATAACCTGATCCCCAAAACACAAGGCTCTCATAGAAGAAATTAAAAAGGATTTTAAAAGAGAGCTAAAAGAAAAATGGGGAAAGGAAATAAAGAATTTTCAAGAGGTCTGGAAAAAGCAACACAGAAACTATCTAAAGAAAATTTACTACAAAATAGACTTAATGAAATAGAAAAAGCATATAACTTATTAAAAGGTAAATTTGATAAAATGGGGAAAAAAAAGCTACTCCCAGAAAAACAGAATTTATGAAATGGAAAAAGAAAATAACTCCTTAAAAACCAGAATTTGTGAATTGGAAAAAAAAAATTCCATGGAACAGAACAACTCATTTAAAAATAAAATTGGACAAATGCAAAAAGAAGTAAAATAAATAAATAAATAAATGAAAAGGAAAGGAAAGGAAGAAAATAACACACTAATATTCAGAATTGAACAAATGGAAATGAGTGACTCAATAAGACAACAAGAATCAGTCAAGCAAAACAAAAAAATGAAAAAAATAGAAAAAATGTAAAATACCTAATTGAGAAAACAACCAACCTGAAAATAGATGTACTAGAGATAATCTAAGGATTATTGGACTCCCTGAAATACATGATGAAAAACAAACAAACAAAAAAAGCCTAGACACTATCTTTCAGGAAATCATCAAAGAGAATTGCCCGGATATCATAGAAATAGAAATTGAAAGAATTCATCAAACACCTCCTGAAAGAGATCCCCAATTTAAAACCCCAAAAAATATTGTGACTAAATTTCAGCACTATCGGAGCAAGAAAAAAGTATTATAAGCAACCAGAAAGAAACAATTCAAATACCAAGGAGCCACAATAAGAATTACTTAGGACCTAGCAGTTTCTACATTAAAGGATTGAAGGGCCTAGAATTTGATATTCTGAAAGGCAAAGGTTCTTGGAATTTAGCCAAGAATAAATTAACTTGCTAAACTGAGCATTTTCTTTCAGGGAAGAAGATGGACATTCAATAAAACTGGTGAATTCCATTTGTTTTTGATGAAAAGACCAGAGCTAAACAAAAATTTTGACCTCCAAATATAGAACTCAAGAAAAGCATAAAAAGGTATTGGAAAAAAAAAAAAAAAACTCTTGAGTACTGTATTTCTGGTATGGGTATATATTGAGAGTACATATATAATCTGATTTTACTGTTATAATATAAAAAAGAAACGAGAGATGGAAAGGGGATTGTAACAGAAAAAAATGGGGAATACTGGAGGTAAAATGAGGGAAATTACATTTCAGTAGGAAGCAAAGAAAGTATATTATAATTGAGGGAAATAAGGGAGGATGATGACTATTGTGTGAATTTTACTCTCATCAGATTTGGCACAAAGAAAGCATATTAGACATATTTGGTTTCACCAAGAAACATCTCTCATCTTATAGAAAAGTGGGAGGGGAAAGAGGAAAAGGGAATCGGTAGGCTAAATAGAAAAGAATAGAGAAATAGTAGGGGAAAGGTATAAGAAAGGGGGAGGGTCTCTAAAGGGGGAGGACAGCTTGAGGCAAGTAGTGTTCATAACTAAAATACTGGGGAGGAGGGAAAGGGGAAAAGGAAAGAGAAAAGTATAATTTGGGGTAAATAAGATGGCAGGAAATATTGAATTAGTAGTTTTAACTGTAAATTTGAATGGGGTGGATAGTCAACTGGATTAAAAGCCAGAATTCTACAATATGTTGTTTACAAGAAACACATTTAAATCAGTGATATATACAGAGTAAAGGTAAAAGATTGGATCAGAATCTATTATGCTTCAGGTAAAGTTAAAAAAAAAAAAGCAGGGGTAGCCATTCTTATCTCAGTTCAAGCAAAAGCAAAACTTGATCTGATTAAAACAGATAAGGAAGGAAACTATATCTTGCTAAAGGGTACCATAGATAATGAAGCAATATCAATATTAAACATATATGTACCAAGTGGTGTAGCATCAAAATTCCTAAAGGAGAAGTAAAGAGAGCTGCAAAAAGAAATAGACAGAAAACTATAATAATAGAAGATCTCAATCTTGCTCTCTCAGAGCTAGATGAATCAAACCACAAAATAAATAAGAAGTTAAATAGGATTCTAGAAAAACTAGATATGATAGATCTTTGGAGAAAATTGAATGGAGACAGAAGGGAGTATACTTTCTTCTCAGCAGTTCATGGAATCTATACAAAAATTAATCATACATTAGGATATAAAGACCTCAAAATCAAATGCAGAAAAGCAGAAATAGTAAATGCATTTTTTTTCAGATCTGTAGTGCTTTCTAGAGCCCTAAGTTGGGGTGACAAAATGTACTATTGCTTTCTAGAACCCCCACACTGGGATGCCAAAATATACCATCCTTACTAGATCTCTGGAGGACCTCAGAACTAGCTCAAGTCCTTGGTCTTAGTGGAGGAGTGAAGGAGGCAGGATACTCACCAGAAGCATCTTAGTTTCTGTCTCCATCATCTGTATCTCCTTTGTGTCTGAGTCTCTCCTCTCTGTGTCTGAGTTTGAGATCTCCTCTCCAGTACTTTCATCCATTAAATACCTCAGTATGATTACATCATTACATCACACTAAGTATATGTGAACTAGAGAACCATTATATCATCAATCATACTGAATAAGCACCCTGCTGTAAGTATCTTTGCTTCAAGTAGAACACAAGTGGCCACATCTTTCCGACATCTCAGGGAGGGAAGTGAGAAATTCCAAAGGGAAAATCGGGAATCTAACCAGATTTTTTTTTTAGCAGGTTTCCACTGGGTTAAAGGGTCTTTTACTTCACTCAGAGTTCCCCCCCCCCCCATCAGCAGCCCTCTACACAGATCACAATGCAATAAAAATTACATTTGAAAAAGGCCCAGGGAAAAATAGACCAAAAAATAAATAATCTCATCCTAAAGAATGAATGGGTAAAATATCAAATTATCACTCTTTGCAAATGATATGATAGTGTACTTAGAGAACCCTAGAGAATCAACTAAAAAGATATTAGAAATAATCCACAACTTTAGCAAAGTTTCAGGATACAAAATAATTTCACATTAATCATCAGCATTCTTATACATCACTCACAAAATCCAACAGCAAGAGATACAAAGAGAAATTCTATTTAAAATAACTGTAGATAATATAAAATATTTGGGAATTTATCTGCCAAGGGAAATCAGGAACTATATAAGCAAAACTACAAACACTTTCCACACAAATAAACTCGGATCTAAGCAATTGGAAAAATATCAGGTGCTTGACCTATCAAGCAAATATAATAAAGATGACAATATTCCCCAAACTAATTTATTTATTTAGTGCCATATCAATCAAATTCCCAAGAAACTATTTCACTGAACTAGAAAATATAACAACAAAATTCATCTGGAAAAACAAAGGGTCAAGAATTTCAAAGGAATTAATGAAGACAAAAGCAAATGAAGGTGGCTTAGCAATACCAGATCTAAAAATATATTATAAAGCAGTGGTCATCAAAACCATTTGGTATTGGCTTAGAAATAGACTAGTTTATTAGTAAAATAGGTTAGGGTTAACAATCTAGTATTTGACAAACTGAAAAGTCTCACCTTTTGGCATAAGAATTCACTATTTGACAAAAACTGCTGGGAAAATTGAAAACTAGTATGGCAGAAAATAGGCATAGACACATCCCTAACACTATATACCATTATAAGGTCAAAATGGGTTCATGATCTAGACATAAAGAATAGTACTATAAACAAATTAGAAGAACATAGAATAGTTTACCTCTCAGATTTGTGGAGGAGGAATTTGTGACCAAAGAAAAATTAGAGATCATTATTGATCATAAAAGAAGATGCTTTTTATTATATTAAGTTAAAACATTTTTGTACAAACAAAACTAATGCAGACAAGATTAGAAGGGAAGCAATAAACTGGGAAAACATTTTTATATCCAAAGGATCTGATAAAGGCCTCATATCTAAAATATATAGAGAGTTGACTCAAATATACAATAGTTCAAATCATTCTCCAATTGATAAATGGTCAAAAGATATGAACAGACAATTTTCAGATGAAGAAATTGAAACTATTTGTAGCCACGTGAAAAGGTGTTCCAAATCACTATCAATCAGAGAAATGCAAATTAAGACAACTCTGAGATATCACTACACACTTGTCAGATTGGCTAAAATGATAGCAAATGATAATGATGAGTATTGGAGGGGATGTGGGAAAAATAGGGACACTTATAAGTTGTTGATGGAATTGTGAACAAATCCAACCATTCTGGAGAGCAATTTGGAACTATGCTCAAAAAGTTATCAAACTGTATATAACCTTTGATCCAGCAGTGCTACTACTGGGCTTATATCCCAAAGAAATCTTAAAGGAGGGAAAGAGACCCATGTGCAAGAATGTTTGTGGCAGCCCTCTTTGTAGTGGCCAGAAACTGGAAAATGAGTGGGTGTCATCAATTGGAGAATAAACTGATATATGAATATTATGGAATATTATTGTTCTGTAAAAAACAACCAGCAGGATGATTTCAGAGAGGCCAGGAGAGACTTACATGAACTGATGCTGAGTGAAATGAGCATGGCCAGGAGAACATTATATACTTCAACAACAATGCTATATTGATTATCAATTCTGACAGATGTAGCTCTCTTCAACATTGAGATGATTCAAATCAGTTCCACTTGTTCAGTGATGAAGAGAGCCATCTACATCCAGAGAGAGAACCATGGGAACAAAGTATGGAACACAGCATAGCGTTCTCACTCTCTCTGTTGTTATTTGCTTGCATTTTTCTCAGTTTTTCTTTTTCTTCCTTCTTGATCTGATTATTCTAGCACAACATGATTTACTGTATAAATTTGCATACATATATTGGATCTAACATATATTACAACATATTTAACATGTATTGTACTACCTGCCAGATAGGGGAGGAGGTGGGAAGAAGCAAGGGGACAATTTGCAACAGAAGGTTATGCAAGGGTCAGTGTTGGACAAATAACCCATGCATATGCTTTGTAAATAAAAAGCTTTAATAATAACAACAACAACAAAAAAGCCTCTACTTCATGCAGGTATGTCTCATGCAAATGTTAAAATCATCTAAGTTTCCTTCAAAAGCAGAGCAATAAAGTCAGCCAGTCATTTATGAAGTGCCTTTTGGATGCTAAGCACTGGTGTTAAGCACTGGGGATAGAAATAAAAGGAATAATTAAAGTTCTTGCCCTCAATGAACTTACAGTCTTATGGGGAAAACATTGTGAAAACAACTATATGTACAAATAGGCTATAGAGAATAAACTGAGGGTAATCTCAGAGAAAGACATTAGAGTTGAGGATTAAGAATAGCTTCTTGTACGAATGTAAATTGTTAGCACTACTGTCTATCTACCCAGGTTAATTATACCTTCGGAAGCTAAAAATTAATGTGCAACAAGAAAATGGTATTTATACACACATATATTGTATCTAGGTTATATTGTAACACATGTAAAATGTATGGGATTACCTGCCATGGGGGGGAGGGAGTGGAGGGAGGGAGGGGATAATTTGGAAAAATGAATTAAAAAAAAAAGTATTCATTGAAATATATTTTGCATATACCCCCCCCCCCCCAAAAAAAAAAAAAGAATAGCTTCTTGTAGAAGGTAGGATTTGAGCTGGGACATGAGGGAAGCCAGGGAAGCCAAGAGGCAAAATTGTGAAGTGAGAGTTTTCCATATATGAAGGATGCTGATTCAGGAGATGGTTATCTTGTGTGAGGTAGAAGGAGGGCAGTGATTCTGAAACATCAAATATATAAAGGACAGAAAGTATACAAACTAGGAAGGGGGTAGATTATGAAAGACTTTAAATGCTAAATGAAGGATTTTATATTTTATCCTGGAGATGATAGGTGGCTAGATGAGTTGGAAGGTAATATGATCAGACCTACATTTTAGGAAGATTAGTTTGACAACAAAGTGACTGATTGGTGTGCAGAGAGTTTTATAGATAGATCAACCAGCATATTATTATTATAGTCTAAGCTGCTACATCCAGGCAGAAGCAGAGTCAGAGAAGGGGGCATACAGGACTGATGATATGAAGGTAGAATTAAAATTATTTGCCAGCAATTGATTGTATATCTGGAGTGAGAGAGAGTGAGAGACACTGAGTTTTGAGCCTGGGTGACTGGAAGCATAACTAAATTAAACAATCCTATGATTATATTTATACGTCTTTATCTATCTATCTCAGATGAGGCATAGAAGAGGGAAGAATTTATCTTTAATCAAAAGTGCTTGACACTGACACAATCATCATAGGGTCCAGATCAAAAGTGTAACACAAAGCACTGACTCAATTAAGTCTGAATATATTGCAATCTTCTGATATGACTCAAAATCATCTATATAGGGATAATAAACATCATTACCAGCTGATGAAGATAGAAAAATTCTCACTGTACATGTCACATACTCATGTGATCTAAATCAACGAGAATTGGTTAAATTCTCTTCAATAATTTTTTGACAATGAAGTAACTGTTAGAAACACAAATTTTGTTGGTATTCTGCAAACCAGTATTTTTCCACTAAGAATTTTGAAGATAGCCTTTAAGGTCTTCTCTCTGAGAGGTTTAGTTCTAAAGAAATGATATTTCATAGATTCAGTTTGTCACTTGCTTAAAACTTTTGAGTTGTTCTTTACCTCAACTTATAATTAAACACCTTTGAAGCGTTATTGAAAAAAATTCTTATAAGTTTTTTTGAAAATTATGTTGTTCATATATATATATATATGTATATATATATTCATTTGATGCTAGAGAGATTTTACATTAAATTGATCAGTAATAGTTGCTTTTATAATTTTATTGACTTTATTTCAAGGCATTTTAAGACAAAAGAGAAAATGTGGAATGATTATTTATTTTCTCCCAAAGACCTTCATTATATAAACACATGAGTAAAACAGGAAAGAGGGCCCTGAGGAGACTTTATAAGGCTTTCTACAATTAGCACATTAATTCAATGACTTTGTTAAATTAATTAATTGTTGCCTTGGAAGTCTGGGAGATCTTTGCCCTAAGGGAATGAATTACTTGTTAAGGACAAAAGGAAAAGGGATCAGGAAGAAGGCTTGCTAAACTTCTGGACCTGATATTCAGGTGGGGGTCACGGGATGGCAGGTTGTGTAGTTGTTGAATAGGGCTAAATAAATGTGTGGAACATTCCCCTGGAGGGAATGCTCATTGGTTTTAGGGAAAGTAGGAGTCAAAGACTTAGATTCAATTTGTCTCTAAACCTAGTGATTCATATTTTTCTTATCTTTAACTTGTTCTTCATACTACATTATCTCACCCATTGGGCAAATTAAAAACAAATTAACCCCCCCCCAAACAAATTTCACTATATATTTACACAGTACTACAAAACAGTTTCCCACATAAGCCATTACCAAAAATATATGTCTGAACAATTCCAATAGACTTGGAATGGAAAATGCCATCAGCAATCAGAGGAAGCATTATAAAGAATGAATGTGGATTGAAGCAAAAGCATAGTATTTTTATCTTTTGTTTGTTTTTTTTCTTTCTTGTGTTTTATTTTTTTTCCTTTTGGTCTGATTCTTCTTTCACAACATGACAAATATAGAAATATGTTTAAAATGATTGTACATGTATAAACTATATTGGAGTACTTGCTGCCTTGGATTGGAGGAGAGATAAAAGAAGAAGAGGAAAAAAATCTGGACCCCAAAATCTTAAAAAAATTAACATTGAAAACTATATTTGCTTGCAACTGAAAAAATAATATACTACCGAGGAAAATAAAAACAGCTTATATCTCTTTCTCTTTCTATATTTTAAGTTCATCATGGATAATGATATTAAATGATATTGATATTAAATTATAATTAATATTGATATTAAATGATAATGATATTAAAATCAGAGACTCTCAAGGTATAAAGTAAAAAAAGGATTTATTATGGTCTCATGAGAAAAGTCAACTCCCAATAGACAAGGTGTCAGTAGAGGAGTGCAAAGCACAAAGTTGCAAACACAGGATTATATAGATCCTAATGCAGAAGCCTTCCCACTACATTTTCTCCCATTGGATGGGGAGTTCTAATTTGCTCAAAGACAAAATAATACTAGTCAATAACACTCTTTATCATATTTAGTACTTAATGCTAATGAAAAAGGGGAATGGGGAAGAACAGGAGGGAAATATTTGTTTATTTAAAATAATCAAATATCTGCAGCTTTTAGCTATAGCTATACTTCTTCTTGCCAAGTCTCAAGTCACAATTAAGGCATAGGCCAAGGTCACATTCTTATGAGAAGTCTTTACTCAATTTCACATGCAAACCCTCCTCTTTATTTATTAATCTTGGAAGATCTTTCACACCATTTTTTGATATACTTCCTCAATTATCTTGTCCTCAGTCTCTAATCCCTCTGGATTTGGTTTGTCTTTTTTCTCTACTGGGGACCATCCTTGTCCTGTTAATACTCCAAGTCTAATTGGACCTCCTCTTCCAGGTTATTCAGTTTTTATCATCCTGACCACTGATGTCTGTATGACCCTTGTGATAAGCTGAGTCACAAAGGGAAGGCAGACAGGGAGTAGTATGTCTCCACTTAAAGCTATCAGGAGGAACCAAAGAACCTGATTCCAGCAGCTGCCTCCAGACCAAGACCACCAAGAGATATTAAAGAGTGAGAACCAGGTCTGGATTGGGATACAGGCCAATTTTCCAATGTCTTTGGCAATTTCCTTCACTATCTGTCCATTATCATCAATTTTCACACAACAAGTAGATTTAATTTCCCACAACTCCACCTTCTTCAAGCAACAAATAGTCTAATACCAATCTGTGCTGGAGTATGGCTTCTCTAGTTTGAGTGCCTGATTTGCTAACAAATCCAGTGCCTTTGTTGTCTGGTTAGTAATTATTTTGACCATGCCCTGGAGTCTAATGAACCTATTCAGCCTACAAATTGGGATTCTTTACCCCCTGCTCCCATCTGGGGCCATCACCCCAACCATTGTGTCCAGTAATTAGAGAAAATAACCCTTCACAAAAAGATGCCTATCATGAAAGTCAGAAACAACAGAAATGCTAAAAGAAACAGACTTATGCATCTAGCAACAGATAGATAATTAGGACAAATATTCATTTACTCACTTATTTAGGATATAATGACCACATATTTTCAGATAAGAAATTGCAAATTCTTATATACTTGAATTGTGTTCATAGATTCTACTGACCACTTCCCCTGATTAAAGAAATTTACTGTAAGGGGTAAAAGCAGGAATTTGATTATAATTAAAATCTGGTCTTTCAGGCCTCAGCCTGAAAGCACATATATGCCAAGATAAAGCATCCTTAGCTCAGTTTGCCTCTGGATAATTGTATGCAATTACAATTCCACCTTATAACCAGACTCAGGAATAATCAGGTGGGTTCTTATTCAAAGGAACACCACTGGGAAACTGAGTCTGAAGTATCCTACCTTAAGTGGTGGCCAAGACTATCCTTCCCACACTGGCCCAGATACTAACTCTTCCCACTTGTAACAATTCAGGATCACATTCATTTGAGTTGCTTGTGGCATATTCCTTTCAAGTAGTGGATTTCTGACTTGATGATACAAGAGACAATCATATCTGAATTCAAAACTCCAAATAATATCAGCTACAGTCCCAAGAGATTTTATCTTGAATAACAAGTCTCATTAATCAAAGCTTCATGTTAATTTAGTTCTCAAGGATCTCATATCATGAATAAGTATTGACTATAATCTTACATTGATAACAGTTAAGACATTCATCCTAGAAAGTTCACATCTATCTTTATATCTAAGTAGCAGATTTTAAATTCAACATTGCCATTTTGCTTTAAGAGTTAATAAGGAATCTATAGAAAAACATGTTCAATTATTGACAATGTACAAAGGAACAAAGACACAGTCCACTATTGTCAGAATCTCCCTAAATGATTGGAACATTTTTAAATGACTCAAAACAACCAATTAAAAACTCACATAGAATATAGAATATACTGGCCTAATTTTACATTAAAGAATCCTATCAAAAGTAACATGAATAATTTCTTCATCCTAAAATATGTTAATTTAACTTCCTCCAATCTAGGAGCCCTATAAACTTTTCTAGAGATATAAATAACAGATACAATATTGTTAAAATTCCTCTAAGGACAATTAATCATCCCTCCCACCAAAACATTCATTATTGCTCTGGTGCAAAGTCAATTTTAGAGTTTATAAATTATCCTTAGCAGTTCATTCTTGAGGTTCCTTCATAGGTCCTTTAACCTTGATATTCTTAGCCTCCACACTGCAGTTTCACTCATTTATAACATTTGGTAAAGTCATTCCTCTTCTGCTTCTTCCAGGAATTAGTAAGCAACCACTTTTCTGGAAGTCAACTCCAAAGGTATTGTCTGGGCCAGCAATCCTTGCTTTCTAAAGGTTGAAAGAGATTAGGACACTGCCAATATGTAATTCCTTAAAAATTTATCCTTTGTTTCAAAAGAGAGTCTTTTCCTTTTTCCTCCTAAATAAAATAATTCAAACATCATGTCATATGGTGAAAGTGCTAGACCATTTTAGGGGACAGTTCTAATTCTTTAACAAAGCAATAGACAAACATTTGTGCAAGGCAATTTAGTCTCTATCATCAATTTATGAAATCCATTTCTTAAGAATCTGATTCATTCTTTTCATTTTCCCTGATGAGAGCAGATGCTCAGGTGAATGGAATTGCCATTCAATTTGCAATCCTCCCCATTATTTCTTCTAAAATCTTAGAAATAAAGTATGTTCCATTATCAGAATCATTAGTCTCTACCAATCCATACTTAGGTACAATTTGTTCCACCATTATTCCACTAACACCTCTTAAGGCAGCAAAACTCAGAGGAAAGCTTTCACTCATCCTATCAAATGGTCTAATATAAATATATCAGTTTTCCCACTGGTACCATTTCAGTAAAACCTATCTTGAATATTCTGTAACTTGGCTCCTTCCCTCCAGAGAGACACCTCCTAGATTCCTTCTTGTTTATTTTTAGATATATTACATACCTCTCAGATACAATTTGTTTTGCAATTACATATATCCCTATATGCCAAATTTTCTTGCTTTTATTTTTTTGTTTTTTTAAACTATTTTTTATTAATTTTTATAATTATAACATTTTCTTTGACAGTACATATGCATAGGTAATTTTTTTTTTACAACATTATCCCTTGTACTCCCTTCTGTTCCGAGTTTTTCCCCTCCTTCCCTCCACACCTTCCGCTAGATGGCAGATATTCCCATACATATTAAATATCTTATAGTATATCCTAGGTACAATATATATGTGCAGAACCGAATTTTGTTGTTGTTGTTGTTGCAAAGGAAGGATTGTATTCACAAGGTAAAAATAATCTGGGAGGAGAAACAAAACAAAACAAAACAAAACAAACAAACAAACAAAAAAACAAAAAAAACAATGCTCTCAGTTTACACTCATTTCCCAGTGTTCCTTTTCTGGATGTAGCTGATTCTGTCCATCATTGATCAATTGGAATTGGATTAGCTCTTCTCTGTGTTGAAGATATCCACTTCCATCAGAATACATCCTCATACAGTATTATTGTTGAAGTGTATAATGATCCCCTGGTTCTACTCGTTTCACTCAGCATCAGTTGATGTCTCTCCAAGCCTCTCTGTATTCCTCCAGTTGGTCATTTCTTACAGAACAATAATATGCCATAACCATATACCATAATTTACCCAACCATTCTCCAATTTATGGATATCCATTCATTTTCCAGTTTCTAGCCACTATGAAAAGAGCTGCCACAAACATTTTGGCACATACAGGTCCCTTTCCCTTCTTTAGTATTTCCTTGGGATATAAGCCCAGTAGTAGCACTGCTGGATCAAAGGGTATGCACAGTTTAATAACTTTTTGGGCATAATTCCAGATTGCTCTCCAGAATGGTTGTATTCTTTCACAACTCCACCAACAATGCATCAGTGTCCCAGTTTTCCCACAGCCCCCCCAACATTCATCGTTATTAGTTCCTGTCATCTTAGCCAATCTGACAGGTGTGTAATGATATCTCAGAGTTGTCTTAATTTGCATTTCTCTGATCAATAGTGATTTGGAACACTCTTTCATATGAGTGGAAAGAGTTTTAATTTCATCATCTGAAAATTGTCTGTTCATATCCTTTGACCATTTTTCAATTGGAGAATGGCTTGATTTCTTATAAATTAAAGTCAATTCTCTGTATATTTTGGAGATGAGGCCTTTCTCAGAACCTTTAACTGTAAAAATGTTTTCCCAATTTGTTACTTCTCTTGTAATCTTGTTTGCATTAGTTTTGTTTGTGCAGAAACTTTTTAAGTTGGTGGAATCAAAATTTTCTATTTTGTGATCAATAATGGTGTCTAGTTCTCCCTTGGACACAAACTCCTTCCTCCTCCACAAGTCTGAGAGGTAAATCATCCCATGTTCCTCCAATTTATTTATGATTTCGTTCTTTATGACTAAATCTTGGACCCATTTTGATTTTATATTAATATGTGGTATTAAATGTGGGTCTATGCCTAGTTTCTGCCATACTAATTTCCAGTTTTCCCAGCAGTTTTTGTCAAATAATGAATTCTTATCCCAAGACTTGGGATATTTGGGTTTATCAAACACTAGATTGCTATTTTTATTCACTATCTTGCCCTGTGAACCTAACCTATGCCACTGATCAACTAGTCTATTTCTTAGCCAATACCAAATGGTTTTGGTGACTGTTGCTTTATAATACTGTTCTAGATCAGGTACAGCTAGACCACCTTCATTTAATTTTTTTTCCATTACTTCCCTTGAAATTCTCGACCTTTTGTTCTTCCATATGAATTCTGTTGTTATTTTTTCTAGGTCAGTAAAATAGTTTCTTGGGAGTCTGATTGGTATAGCACTAAATAAATAGATTAGTTTAGGGAGTATTGTCATCTTAATTATATTTGCTCGGCCTATCCAAGAGCATTGAATGTCTTTCCAATTATTTAAATCTGACTTTATTTTTGTGGCAAGTGTTTTGTAATTTTGCTCATATAATTCCTGACTCTCCTTTGGTAGATATATTCCCAAATATTTTATACTATCGACCGTTATTTTGAATGGAATTTCTCTTTGTATCTCTTGCTGTTGGATTGTGTTGGTAATGTATAAAAATGCTGAGGATTTATGTGGATTTATTTTGTATCCTGCAACTTTGCTAAAACTTTGAATTATTTCTAATAGCTTTTTAACAGAGTCTTTGGGGTTCTCTAAGTATACCATTATGTCATCTGCAAAGAGTGATAGTTTGATTTCCTCTTTTCCTACTCTAATTCCTTGAATCTCTTTCTCGGCTCTTATTGCCGAGGCTAGAGTTTCTAGTACTATATTGAAAAGTAATGGTGATAGTGGGCAACTTTGTTTCACTCCTGATCTTACAGGGAAAGGTTCTAGTTTATTGCCATTACATATGATGTTTACTGAAGGTTTTAAATATTTGCTTGTTATTATTTTAAGGAATAGTCCATTTATTCCTATACTCGCAAGAGTTTTTAGTAGGAATGGATGTTGGATTTTATCAAATGCTTTTTCTGCATCTATTGAGATGATCATATGGTTTTTATTAACTTGATTATTAATATGGTCAATTATACTAGTAGTTTGCCTAATATTAAACCAGCCCTGCATTCCTGGTATAAATCCCACTTGGTCATAGTGTATTATCCTGGGGATGATTTTCTGAAGTCTATTTGCTAATATCTTATTTAAGATTTTAGCATCAATGTTCATTAAGGAAATTGGTCTATAGTTTTCTTTCTCACTTTTCAATCTACCTGGTTTAGGTATCAGTACCATGTCTGTGTCATAAAAGGAATTTGGTAGGACTCCTTCAATCCATATTTTTTCAAATAGTTTATATAGCATTGGAGTTAGTTGTTCTTTAAATGTTTGGTAGAATTCACATGTAAATCCATCTGGTCCTGGGGATTTTTTCTTAGGAAGTTGGTTAATAGCTCATTCTATTTCTTTTTCTGAGATGGGACTATTTAGGCTATTTACTTCTTCCTCTGTTAATCTGGGCAAGCTATATTTTTGAAGGTATTCTTCCATTTCATTTAAGTTATCAAATTGATTGGCATAAAGTTGAGCAAAGTAGCTTCTAACTATTGTTCTAATTTCCTCTTCATTAGTGGTGAGTTTTCCCTTTTCATTTACAACACTAACAATTTGCTTTTTCTCTTTCCTTTTTTTAAATCAGGTTTACTAAGGGTTTGTCTATTTTGTTGGTTTTTTCATAAAACCAACTCTTAGTTTTATTAATTAATTCAATAGTTTTTTTACTTTCAATTTTATTAATCTCACCTTTTATTTTTTGAATTTCAAGTTTTGTGTTTGTCTGGGGGTTTTTAATTTGTTTTTCTTGTAATCTTAGTTGTAAGCTCTCTTTCTCTATTTTATGCAAGTTGGCCTGTAGAGATATAAAACTTCCCCTTATTACTGTTTTGGCTGTATCCCACACATTTTGGTATGATGTCTCATTATTGTCATTTTCTTGGGTGAAGTTATTAATTATGTCTATGATTTGCTGTTTTACCCAATCATTCTTTAGTATAAGATTATTTAATTTCCAATTATTTTTTGGTCTATCTTCCCCTGGCTTTTTGTTAAATGTAATTTTGATTGCATTGTGGTCTGAAAATGATGCATTTACTATTTCTGCCTTGCTGCATTTGATTTTGAGGTTTGTATGCCCTAGTATATGATCAATTTTTGTGTAGGTTCCATGAACTGCTGAGAAGAAAGTATACTCCTTTCTGTCTCCATTTAACTTTCGCCAAAGATCTATCATATCAAACTTTTCTAGTATTCTATTTACCTCTTTGACTTCTTTCTTATTTATTTTGTGGTTTGATTTATCTAATTCTGAGAGTGCAAGGTTGAGATCTCCCACTATTATAGTTTTGCTGTCTATTTCTTCTTGCAGTTCTCTTAATTTCTCTTTTAAGAATTTAGATGCTGCACCACTTGGTGCATATATGTTTAATATTGATACTGTTTCATTATTGATGCTACCCTTTAGCAGGATATAATGCCCTTCCTTATCTCTTTTAATTAGATCAATTTTTGTTTTTGCTTGATCTGAGATGAGGATGGCTACCCCTGCTTTTTTGCCTTCACCTGAAGCATAGTAGATTCTGCTTCACCCTTTTACTTTTAGTTTGAATGTGTCACCCTGTTTCAGGTGTGTTTCCTGTAAACAACATATAGTAGGATTCTGACTTTTAATCCAGTCTGCTAACTGCTTCCTCTTTGTGAGGCAGTTTGCCCCATTCACATTTATGGTTAGAAGGACTAATTCTATATTGCTTGCCATCCTACTAACCCCTGCTTATGCTTTTCCCCTTTCCTTTCCTCTTACCCCCCTACCCAGTATTAAACTTGTGAACACCACTTGCTTTTCACAGCCCTCCCTTTTTAGTATCCCTCCCCCACCTTAAAGTTCCTCCCCTTATTTTACTCCTTTTCCTCACAATTTCTGTATTTCCTTCCCCTTAGCTTACTCCTTCCCTCTCACTTTTCAATGAAGTGGAGGAAGTTTCACCATAAATCGAATGTCTATTGATATGCACTATGTTCATCTCCCTCCTTTCTTTCTCTCAGATATAATAGGTTACCTTTGCCTCTTCATGAGATGTAGTACCACCACTTTACCCTTTTTTATGATATAATTTCCTTTCCACCTCTAGTTTCTAGGACAAATTATACATATGTTCTTTACATATTTTTATGGCAGAAGTATAGTTCTCAAGATTTCTTTTTACCTTTTTAGAAATCTCTTGAGTTCTGTATTTGAAGATCAAACCTTTTATGTAGGTCTGGTTTTTTCATCAAAAATAGATGGAATTAATTTATTTCGTTAAATGTCCATCTTCTTCCCTGGAAGACAATGCTCATTTTTGATGGGTAAGTTATTCTTGGCTGCATACCAAGTTCTTTAGCCTTTCAGAATATCATGTTCCAGGCCCTTCATTCTTTTAATGTGGACGCTGTTAGATCCTGGGTTATCCTTATTGTGGATCCTCCATATCTGAATTGCTTTTTTCTAGCAGCTTCCAATATCTTTTCCTTTGTCTGATGGTTCTTGAACTTGGCCACTATATTTCTTGGTGTTTTGATTTTAGGCTCCCTTTCAGTAGGTGATCGATGAATTTTTTCAATGTCTATTTTATCCTCTATTTCCAAAACGTCTGGGCAGTTCTCTTTGATAATTTCCTCGAAAATACTGTCCAAGCTCTTTTTTTCCTCACATTTTTCAGGGAGTCTGATTATTCTCAAATTGTCTCTCCTGGATCTGTTTTCCAGGTCTGTTCTAATAAGGTACTTGACATTCTTTTCAATTGTTTTATTTCTCTGGTTTTGCTTGACTACCTCTTGGTTTCTCCTGGAGTCATTCATTTCTACTTGTTCGAGTTATTTTTTTGTTAAAGGAAGAAAGCAAGACTAAGATTCAGAATATAGGTAATATCTAAATAATTTTGGACCAATTATCAGAAAATTTATGCCACATATCCAGCAGGGCAGACAAAATGTTAAAGCACAACTTTTATAATTTTTGCAATTTGCCCAATATACAATTTAGAAATCAACATAATCTAGGAGATATAAACATGTGACCTCTTTAGGTAAGTTACTAGAGAATTTTATTTCAATACCCCCTATTTTTTTTAAACTTAAAATCAAATCATCTATGGACATGACTCTCTTCAACAATGAGATGACTCAAACTAGTTCCAATTATTCAGTGATGAAGAGAGCCATCTATATCCAGTGAGAGAACCATGGGAACTGCTTGTAGACTACAACATAACATTCTCACTCTTTTTGTTGTTGTTTGCTTGCATTTTGTTTTCTTTCTCAGTTTTTTTCCCTTCTTGATCTGATTGTTCTTGTGCACCAACATAACTATATAAATATGTATACATATATTGGATTTAACATATATTTTAACATGTTTTTCTGTTGCAGTTTTTCTGTAAGCCTCAGGTTCAGGTCCTCAGAAAGCTTTTAGTCATGCAAATTCGAACTACTTAAAAATACAATAGATTAATTCAAGATATCTGATAGAGAGTGCCAGGTAACTTAAAGATTAATCTAAAAAAACCCCAGAATCTGCTAAAATGTTTTAGCAGTTCTATAATTTTATTTTTACAGACTCAAATTGACCAGTTCTAAGTCTACAAAATGTCAGGGTTGTTGTTGTTGTTATTGATGTTGTTGTTGTTTTGGTGTGTTGATTTAAACTTTCCCTACCTCAGAATTAGTCCTTTTTCTCTCTCTAGTTAAAAGCTATTTGCATAAATTCAAATAGCCACATCTTTTCCTTTTTAATTCAGCTGACTGAAAGAAGCACAGAAGACAAAACACACACACACACACACACACACACACACACATACACACACACACACACACACACACACACACACACACACACACATTGTTTTTCAAGCTCTCATGCTTGGCCCCTCCTTATGATGAGGATCTAGTGATCTCTAGAGATGTGAGAATTGGGATGGGGAATCCCCTCTGGCCAGCGCAGGTCCAATGTGAAAGAATTCACAAAACCTGAAATCTGAATGGCAGAAAAGGGAAGTTTATTGGCACTGAGAAGCCAGCTTTGTTAGGAAGACAAACTCCTCAGTGGCAAGATCCTGTCAGAAATATAACAAAAGGTTATCACTGAGAAGAGGATATCTTCACAGCAGGCAAGAGTCCTGGCAGGCAGCTGTGCCAAGAAGAGAGGTTCCTTGACAAGGCATAATTCTGCTTTGGACTTCTGCAGAGATTTGGGGTTTAGAATTGTCTTTTTTTAAGAAGTCTGAGGCTTGGGCTTCTATAAAATCTCTCTAGGCCTAGATTTCCAACTGAATGAGAGCACTTAAGTTGGAGCTACTGGGAGTGGTCCTGGGCTAATCTTCAACTCAATAGAGGGTGTAACTAGTCCCCACCAAGATTTCCAACAGAATGAAACCATTTAACTGCCCTGAAGAGTGGGTCTTTGTCAGAGGGGAGTTTCAGAGTTCACCCCGCCAAAGTCAAGGGAGACACAATTAGCATCACTTGGAGTGGAAGTGAGGAGGGGAGCTCTGGAGACACAGCAAGAAGAGCTAGCCACCTGGATATTTAATGTGCCTTCAAATTTATACCCAGCCCTCATAGTGGGTATCTTCCAAGAAGGATGCTTGCCCAAACAAAACAGGAGTTTTTAATCCCTACACATTTTGGTATTTCATTCCAATTCTTCCTAAAGAGCCATCTTCTAGAGACATTAGATAGGATTTTAGATCCAGCTATCTTTGATTGTTTCTTTCCCATGATTCACAGTTTCTTGTCCTCTTTGATGGAGGACTCGACTGATCTTACTGAGGGAAAAAGGGAGCATCCTCACGGACTCTAACAGCTTGGATTTTCACAATATCAGAGGGAAATTGGAGCCTTTTATATACTCTAACCACTTAAAGTCTCTCAATTCCAACCCTAGTCACCCAGGCAGCTCACCAGTTCCTGTCAAAGAGAAGTCGTCTTACAGATTTTTAACTGCTTAAACCTCACCAGTTTTTTGCCCTATTTGCATTGTGCAAAACTCATCTGACTGATTTCATCCTTTTTTTAGCTGGTGTATCTCCTGAACAGAATTAATCCTCTATCTTCACTAGCCCACTTCCATTTTTGCTTTCTCCAAGTGTATTTTTTCAGGAATTATCTAATTAAAGCAGAATTTCATCAGCCGAGTCTAAGGACCACCAAAGTATTCTCCTGAAGAGTGCCTGCCCAAGGATTTGACTTAGGAGAGACCCCTCATGAATAGGAAATATCTTGGAATGAGTCCCCAAAACTGTGTAGGACAGGGACCTTTACCCAAATTAAAATCAAAGATTCTTAAGGTAAAAAAGAGAAAAATAAAAGGATTTATTACAATCTCACAAGGAAGGGCAACTTCCAAAAGACAAGGTGTCAGTCAATAGAATAGTGCAAAGTGCAAACTGCAGACACAGGATTATGTAGATGCTAACTTAGAAGCTTTTTCCCTCCCTCCCTCCACATTTTCTCCCATTGGCTGGGGAGTTCTAATTTACCCAGAAACTAAATATGAACCACAGAATACTAGTTAATAACACATTCTTTTTTTTTTATCTTTAATTAAAGCTTTTTATTTTTCAAAACAGTGGTCCTTGCAAAACCCTGTGTTCCAATTTCCACCTCTTTCCCCATGCCTTCTCTTAGATGGCAAGTAGTCCAATATATGTTAAATATGTGAGAAATATATATTAAATCCAATATGTGTATACATATTTATATAATTATCATGTCAAAAGAGAAAAAAAGAAGCAAAATGAAATGCAAGCAAACAACAACAAAAAGAGTGAAAATGTTAGGTTGTGAACCACATTGAGTTCCCACACTCCTCTTTGGGTGTAGATAACTTTCTTTATCACTGAAAAATTGGAACTGGTTTGAATCATCTCATTGTTGAAGAGAGCTATGTCCATCAGAGTTGATCATTACATAATCATATTGCTGTGTATAATGATCTGGTTCTGCTCATTTCACTTAGCATCAGTTCAAATAAGTCTTTCCAGGCCTCTCTGAAATCATCCTGTTGGTCATCTCTTATAAAACTATAATATTCCATAGCATTCATATACTATAATTTATTCAGCCATTCTCCAATTGATGGATATCCATTCAGTTTCCACTTTCTTGCCTCTATAAAAAGGGCTGCAACAAACATTTTTGCACATGTGGGTGCTTTTCCCTCCTCCAAAATCTCTTTGGGATATAAATCCAGTAGTAATACTTCTGGATCAAAGGATATGCACAGTTTGATAACTTTTTGAGCATACTGCCAAATTGCTCTCCAGAATGGTTGGATCAGTTCACAGTTCTACCAACAATGTATTAGTGTCCCACTTTTCCCACATCCCCTCCAACATTTGTCATTATCTTTTCCTGTCATCTTAGCCAATCTGACATGGTTTTGGATGTAGGTCAATGCCTAGTTTCTGCCATACTAGTTTCCAATTTTCCCAGCAGTTTTGTCAAATAGTGAATTCTTATCCCAAAAGTTGGGATCTTTGTGTTTGTCAAACACTAGATTGCTATAGTTATTGATTATTTTGTCCTGTGAACCTAACCTATTCCACTGATCAACTTCTCTGTTTCTTAGCCAGTACCAAATGGCCTGCATTCAGCACCTGTGTTCGGCCTGCTTGCTCTTGACCTGTGTTCCTCCATGCCCAACTGAAGTAGACATTTTCTGGAGAGCTTTGAAAATGTCTTCTGCTGGTAATTTGTTGCACTCCCAATATTTATGGATTCTGAGGCTGGATTTGGTAATTAGTGAGAGGGTCATGAAAGAAGGTTAGAAAGAAACATGTGTCCACTCTGCCATCTTGGCTCTGCCCCCCCCCCCCCCAATACAATCAGTAACACATTCTTTACCATATTAGGTACTTAAAGCACAGTAAAAGGTGGGGAAAGAACCTGTTTATTTAATTGTTTATTTAAGATAATTGAACACCTGCAACTTTTATCTATAGCTCAACTTGTTATTGAAAAGTCTCAAGTCACAATTGAGGACATAGGTCAAGTCACATTCTTATGAGATATCTTCGTTCAGTTTATCCCATTCAATCATCATTTTGTCAGTAGGTGAGTATAGCTTTTCATATATATACACACACACATAAATATATATATACATGTTCATGTGCTTCTATATCTATATCTATATACACATGCAGAAAACAAGAGATGGAAGATATTAGAATTAAGTGGGATTGGAAAAGGTATCCTGTAGAAGGTAGAGTTTTATTTTGGACTTGAAGAAAACCAAGGAAGCTAAAAGGTGAACATGGGTAGAAAGAATTATCTGGACATAGGACATAGTGACAGAAAACTGGAATGGTAAGGGAAATCCCAAGTTATGAAAGGCATTGAATGTTACAAATTTTTATATTTGATCCTGGAGCTGATAGGGAACAAATGGTGTTTATTTAGTAAGAGAAATAGGGTAACATGGTCAGACAAACCTACACTTTAGGAAACTAAAAGGAAAATGGATTGGAGGGTAGAGAGACTTCCAAGTAGGGAGATCAAATAGTAAAAGTGTATGATATAATCTGGCCTCGACACTTAACACTTCCTAGCTGTGTGACCTTGGGCAAGTCACTTAACGCAATTGCTTCAGTAAAAAAAAAAAAAAAAGTATATGATGATGAGAGCCCACATCAAAGTAAAGACAGTATCAGAGCAGAGAAGGGGAATATGAAAGAAATGTTATAAAGGTGAAATCAACAGACTTTGTCAATAGATTGAATATGGATAGTGAGAGTAAGAAGTTCAGGATATCACATAGATTTATAAGTGTAAGTCTGGAAGGATGATAGTGCACTTAACAGTAATAGGGAAGTATGAAAGAAAGGAGGAATTGGGAAAACCAATAATGAGCTTGGTTTTAGACATTTTAAATTAAAAGTATCTACAAGATAGCCAGTTTGAGTTATGCAACAAACAATTGAAGGTAGGAGATTCTCTGGACAAGTAGATTTGGGAAACATCAGAATAGAGATAATAACTGAATTTAACATGTATTTCTCCAAATACATGTGAACGTAGTTTTCAAAATTTATTTTTGGAAGACTATGCTCAAAATTTTTCTCTCTTCCTACATTCTTTCTGTCCTCTCAAGACAGCAAACACTCTGACATAGATTAAATATGTATGATTCTTTTAAACATATTTCCATATTTCTCATGCTGTGTAAAAAAAAAAAAATCAGATCAAAAAAGAAAAAAAGCACAAGAAAGAAAATAGAAAAAGAAACAAACAAAAAGTGAAAATACTATGCTTTGATCTACATTCAATCATCTATATAGTTCTCTCCCTGGACAGGGATGGCATTTTCCATCCCAAATCTATTGGAGTTGCCTTGAATCATCTCTTTGTTGAAAAGAGCACAGTCAATCAAGAGTTGATCATCACAGCATCTTATTACTGTGTACAATGTTCTGCTGATTCTGCTAACTTCACTCAGCATCAATTCATATCTTTCTAGAATTTTCAGAAATCAGTCAGCTAACTTTTCTTCCCTCACTCCCCCTTCCCCTCCCCTTCCCTTCTTCCCTCCCTCCCTCTCTCTTTTCTTTCTTTCTTTCTTTCTTTCTTTCTTTCTTTCTTTCCTTCCTTTTTAACATAAGAAAGATTATTTTTTACATTCTTCCAAGAATGGGTACCTAGGTTAATAGATCTACTTTGAAATTCCAAAGGCAGCATTTTATTTCCTATCTGAAGCCAAGTCCTTCTCCTGATTTCCTATTGAGTGGATGTTACAGAAGTTACAAGAATCATCATTTCTTTTTTTTTTTTTTTTCTTTTCCTCAATTACATATAAAACAACATTTTTTAGATACACATGTACATTCATTTTTCACATATTTCTATATGAATCATGTGGGGAGAGAAAAATCGGAACAAAAGGGAAAAACCAGAAGGAAAAAAAAAAGGAAAACAAGTAATTTCAACATGTGCTGATTTACATACAGTCTTTATAGTTCTTTCTCTGCATGTGGATAGTGTTTTTCAGCCAAAGTTTATTGGGATTGCCTTGGATCACTTGAATTGCTGAGAAGAACTGAATCTATCATAGTTGATCATTACACAATCTTGCTGTTGCTGTTTACAATGTTTTCCTGGTTCTGCTTGTTTCACTTAGCATCAGTTCATGTATTTCTAGGTTCTTCAGAAATCAGTCTGATCATCATTTCTTATAGAACAGTAATATTCCATTACCTTCATATACCATAACTTATTCAGCCATCCCTTAGTTGATAGACATCCATTCAATTTGCAATTGCTTGCCTACAACATTTTTTGAACATATAGGTCCTTTCCCCTCTTTTTATGATCTTTTTGGGATAAAGATCAGAAGTGATATTGCTGTATCAAAAGGTATGCACAGTTTTATTTTGGCCATATTCCAAATTGCTCTCTAGAATGGTTAGATCACAACTTACCAACCATTAGTGTCCCAATTTTCCCACATCCCCTCCAATATTTATCATTATTTTTTCCTGTGGTCTTAACAAGTTGAGAGGCATGCAGTGGTACTTCAGAGTGGTATTAATTTGCATTTCTCTAATCAATAGTAATTTAGAGCATTTTTTCATAAGATTAGAAATGGCTTTAATGTGTTTAATTTAATATATTCATCTTAAAATTTTCTGTTCAAATCTTTTGACCATTTATCCAATTAAGAAATGACTTGTATTCTTATAAATTTGATTTAGTTCTCTATGTATTTTAGAAATGAGGGCTTTATCAGAAAAACTGCCTATAAAATTTTCCCCAGCTTTCTGCTTTTCTTCTAACTTTGGCTGCATTGGTTTTGTTTGTGCAAAACCTTTATAATTTAATGGAATCAAAATTATCCGTTTTGCATTTCATTTCATAATGTTCTTTAGTTCTTCTTTGGCCATAAATTCCTCCTTTCAAGAAGAAAATATCTTGCAGAAAAATGTGATCAACAATGTCAAATGCTGCAGTGAAGTAAAGAAGTCAATTTATATTCTATAACTAGCCAAATCTTATTCTTTTTTCCCCTTTCCCCCATCTTTCATCATCTTTGCTATTCTTGTTTAATAGGCATGAAGTAGAACCTCAAACTGCTTTAATTTTCATTGCTTTTTTCATGAAATTATAGAAATTTGAAGCTGGAAAGGATCCTATGGAGTCTCTAAACCAACTATCTGTTTATAGATGCCAAACAGTTATTGATGCCTGATTTGTCCAGGCATATATTCAGTTAACAATAATGACAAGAATGTAGTATAAGCTGCATTGTTATAATAAGATTCCTAACTTGGGAATTCAATATACAAATGAAATTATAGATTTCTTTACTTACTATTCCCTAAGTACTATATGAAGCCAATTTCTCCTTCTTGTTTCTAATTGCTATTATTCATGGTGATCAATTTTCATTTGCTACCTACACTCTCCTCTCCATATTCATGCATATCCATTCAGTTTAACCATTCTAATCTTTATACCTCTCGGGCCTTTCTTTTAATGGTATTTTCTGTTTCTCTACTATTAAAATTTTCCCCTTTATCACATATTTCCTCCTGTTACACTCCTTACATCTTTTGGTGCTCACTGAAACTTGGCTTTATGTTGAAACCTTCTCTCCAGTGTTAGCTATTTCATCTCTCATATCCCTGACACATAAGGCCAAGAGGAGTGGACATGCTTCTTGCTTTTCACAGTCACTATCAGAGCTTCTATCTGCCACTGACTTAGCAATAACCTTTCCTCCTTTAAGTACCACAACATCTTACTCAGACCAAAGCTGCTGCCATCTATGGACTTTTGCTTCCTTATACATTCAGTACCTACCTCATAGTCTTCCTCCACTGCATCCCCTGACACCTGCAAACTCTCTATGGCCAACCTCAATAATTTTACCATGACCCTTGTTCAGCTAAGTCTGTCCCAGGCATTGAAGTTCCTAGTTATCATTTTATTAGTAATCTAGGGAGCTCTCTTCAAGTGGACATAAAAATAGACATAAGATTTCATAGAAGATAGGAAGTAAAACTTCTGTACCTAGTGGATAAGAGGCCAGATCATTGTCTACAAGGTAAGTAGAAGGCTAGGGATGTTTTCCACTATTTTACAAAAACCAGGCAGCTGTTCAGAATGTTTTGACAAGCAGCTTAGAAATTAGATTTGAGTTTAAGGCAAAATTGGGCATCAAGAGACCATTACCAGATGCATCCATCAATATGAGGGGAATTAAAAATAAATCAGGTAATACAAATGCCTTGTAAAGTATATAGAACAATAGACCTAAAGGTAAGAAGAACTGAATTCAAATTTGGCCTTGAACCCTTACTAATTGTATGATCCTGGGCAACTTAATTGTTGACATCCCTGGAAAAGTATAGAATGTGTTCAGGAAAAACTAGTACTTGTGAGGAGAGGACTGCTGACCTTTTATATAGTTATGTATCTCCTTAGTAGATGATAAGTTCTAATCTGGCTCCTTCAGTTTAGTAACTAAATTTTGTCTTTCCCCAGCTCCTAACACCCTTCAGTGCAGTTTAGTGGTTTCATTAAGATTGGCCCAAGACTATTCCCCACTTAGCTCAAACTTAAGTGGTCTCATTTAGCTGGAGATCTGGATCTGATATATCTATTGAGCTGAAAATTGGCTCAGGACCACTCCCAGTAAGTGGTCTCATTCTAATGGAAATCAAGGTTTAAGGGCAGTGACAACTTTGAAGTAATTGAAACTTCAGTCTTAGATTTCCTATTTAAAGGGCAATTTGGGGGCTCATTTCTTTGCAGAGGCCCAAAGCAGGAATTATGCCATGCCAAGGGACCTCTCTTTCACATAGCTGCCTGCCAGGACCCCTGCCCACTGTGAAGACATTCTCTTCTCAGCATTAACCCATCTTTATCTCTCTGCCAGGATTACTCTGCTAGAACCTTTATCTCTCTGTCAGGACCTTGCTACTAAAGAAGTCAGTTTCCTAGCCAAAGACAGCTTCTCAAATGCCAATAAAGTTCCTTTTGCCAGTCTAATATTTCGGGTTTGTGAATTCTTTTCATGTTGGCTCTGCACCGACCAAAGAAAGGTTCTAACAACTTTCTGATTGCGACTAACCTCATCATAGAGAACTTTTAATAATTGTCTATGGAGGAATGGATGTTATGTCATATGTATATATTGATTTCTAGTGTTCAAGGCAGTTTTATATTTATATTTCAAACCTTTATAGCACTGCTGTTGGGTGTGACATGATTAAAAACTACTATCTAGACTAATTGAAAAGAATTTTTATGTTGTAATGTTTGTGGGAATATGATTTGATTATTATTAATCACACATCATTAGTAAATATCGGAGCCTGAAGAATTGCAAACTTGTCATAATAAAGTTCTGTTAGCAACAAAAAGGTATTTTCATTTAAAAAAAAATATCCTAGCTCTGCACTTAGAAGTCTAAAATATTTATTTATGGAAGAAAAAAAATGCTTAAACATGAAATTAATCAATCTGAAATTGATTTTTCCCTATTACTTTTCTGTTCTGTTACAATAATAGGAAAAATGAACAGCTTTAAATGATATATTTGATTAGAAAGCAAACTAAATAATTGAGAAAGCTGCTCCTAACCAGTTGGTAGGAAATGTTCCAAAAAGGATGCTCTAATTTTTTTTTTTTTTTTGGATTATTGGTTGCAGAAGAGGAGAACAAGTGAAGCAAAATAAGCAGCAGTATGATAGGAGAACAAGCTAATATTGAAATAACATAAACATGGCAGTTTCCCCAAAAGCATTATTATTTTGATAAATGTATAAACAAGCAGAAACTATCTCCCTAAGGACTTGAGAGTTGTTTTTTTTTTTTTTTCTTTTTTTTCTTTTTCCTAAAGCTGATAAGAAGAGGGGAAGAATATTGCTCAGGGAAGATAAGAAGCAGACACCAATTTAGGAGTTTTGTTTCAGGGAGGTAAACTTAGAATTTTTGTGCAGAGTGCCAATTCCCCATAATAATTGTGCTATTATTTTGTATTATATTTTTCTGTATATATGTTTGATTTCCCTTACTTGATTGTAGGCTACCAGAAATTACATAGCTTTACACACAAACACTAAACTAAAAATATTTAATAGGAGAATCTGTCATTGTGCAAAAACTTTGTCACAGTCATATCTTTTAAGATTTCCATTTATCAAAAATACTTTAAAAGAAGTGAAAAAGATCATTGCTTCATTACTCTTAACTTTCTCCCAGTATGGGGGCAGATTAAGTTATTCATCAGAAATCCCTTCTAACTGAAATAATTCCATGATTCTGTTTTTACTCTTTCAAATTGTTTCATTGATGTGTTTGGGGCATTGCACCAAATGATAAGATTTCTATTCAGGTACCAGATGAGATTGAGAGAAATTGACAACAAAAGTGGGGGTTTACACATGTGAAAAATTCACAACGGCCATTCTCTTTGCCAAAAGATGGGTTTATTTAGAAGAGATTACTTACAGAATGAAGAGATGCAAAAGACACCAAGAAGGGTAAATACAATATAGATGTGGGAGAGCAATAGGGTTATCAAGGGAAAGTATTTTAACAATTAACAATGGAAAAGACAAATTCCCTAGTGGAACTCACAATTAATCAAGAGAAAGAAAATCATTGTCAACGGGGTAAAAGTATACCATTGACTGGAAGGCTAAATCCATAGAAAATGTTTCAGGGAGGTAAACTTAAAAAATTAAAAGACTCAGCTATAAGAAGGAGAGAGACATCATGAGGCATGGGAGAAGGGGGAAGAAAAAGACACCACAAGGCAGAATGCTGCCATGTCAGCTAACCCAAAAGGGATTCAGCAAAGATGACATGAATAATAGGCAGATTTATAGGGGAAATTTAACCTTGGATTTTTAACTGGACAAAGCAAGGTGAAATTTCCCATTACCTCCACAGAAGCTGGGATTATAAGATTGAACTGATCCCCATCAGTGTCCTTTCCTGATTGCTTCAGGAAGTAACTTTATCAGGCTCTTTCTACCAACTCCACCAAGTAACCCAGATTTCTTATTCATCTCCTGCTCCTCTTTCTCCTCCTCCTCTTCCTCATCATCCTCATCTTATTCATAGTCACATAAAATAAAAAAATTGGAAGTTTTTAGAAAATTTATAATATTTAATAAAAATAATATAAAATTTAATAATGACAATAATATGAATAATAGAATGATGAAGAAGTAAATCTGGATTCTAAGGAAAATGCCAAAAGTCTGATGTCAAATATGTGAAAATCTTGTTTTTCTGTATCATTTTTTTGTACCTGAAAAACATCACCTTTCCATTCAGAAGTGTATTGGTAAAAGTTTAACTGGCTTGGGAAATGTAGATAGGATACATTTTTGAGTTTAATATACATTATCAATTTCTACATTACTTTATTAAGAAGAGAATTAACAAAACAAATTAGTCACTAATTTATAGTCTTTGGCAATTTCCTAGGCTTAGATGCTCACAGTGAAAATTTAACAATCAACTCTCACTAGCCAGTTCAAGGTGGCTCTAGAACTTCATTGTGTCTCCCTTTTATATTTCTTTTACCAGTGTAGAATTTCTATTAACATGAAATTGCTGATATGCTGGAGGAGATAGGTGATGAGATATGTTTTCCTATATTGTAACTCTTTAGACTTTTTATGAAAGGGAATGCTTGCAAATCATTGCCTATCTCTTCACAATTTTTATACAAACTGATTATGTCTGGTCAAGATTTCATCCAGTTACAAAGAATGATAAATTGGTTTAGTTTGTATCCTCCTTAGGTTGAAAAATGGCAGTTCTACTGCCCATGGAAGTGAGATGATGAGGACTTGCCCTAGAGTGATGACAGTGTCAGGGGAAAGAAGAGACATATTTTAGAGATGTGCAAAAGTGAAATGAAAAAGGTCTTGCAACAAATTGTACATAAAGATAGGGGATGGGCAGGCTGAGATATAATGAGGTATCTAGATTTACTTCTAGGTTGTGAATCTGAGGGATTGGGAGAATGATGTTGCTCTGTATGGCAATAGGGAAGGTAAGGGTAGACTAGAGTTTAAGGTGAAAGATAATGAATTTCACTTTGGAAATATTAAACTTAAGATGTCTACAGAGTTTGGAGTAGGATAAGTAAGTGTATTAGAGAATCATTAGCCTGTAGATGGTATCTAAATTCATGGAAGTTGATAAGATAAACAAGTAAAATAGAATAGAAACAGGAGTAAAGAGACCCAAGGTCAGAACTCTAAGAGATACCTATAAAGGATATGATTCAGAAGAGAATTAAGCAAAAGAGTCAGAAAAGAAGCAGTCAGATAGAGAGAAGGAGGACCAGAAGAGAGTGGTATCTTGAAAACCTAGAGAAGAGAGTAGTAAAGAATAGAGTGATTCACAATGTCAAAAATCAGGACAACAAAGACTGAGAAAAGACCATTGGATTATGTGAGTAAGGAGAATGTGAAAATTAGATTGTAATTTAATTTGCAGAGAGTAATGAAAAATTGAATTGGAGAAAGGAAATTTAAATTAAAAAACTGAAACCTAAGAAATTGGAGGCTGGGATTCACAAGGATATCAAAGAATATAATCAGGGGTGGAGATTTTAGATTTATGGGAATCCTTTGTATTTTGCCCTCTCAGGTTATTTTCTACTATAAGAAAGTAGGTTCCTTGCAGGCAAGAACTAACTAAGTAATGAGGGGTGGAAATTTATATTCTGTAACTTCTGTAACATCCAATTAATGGGAATCAGGAAAGGGGCTTGTGCTTTAGGATAAAAAAAAAAAAAATGTGTCTACTAACCTAAGCATCCATTCCTGAAAGAACATAAACTGAAATCTTTCCTGCATTCATCAGTGAGTCAGTGAAGTTCCTGATAAGACATTTTGTTTCTTACAGTAAAAACCAAGTATTATAAATCCTTGTGTTTGGAAGCAGGATACTGCTCTTAACAGAAAAAGAAGAGACAGGTCTGGGATAAGATAGAGCAATAGGAGAAATAGTGAGATCCATGGTGGACATGTTGAATTTGATATGCTAGTTAAACATCTGGTTTAACAATGTGTCAGATCAGAGAAGAAGATTGGGGCTGGATATACAGATTTGAAAATCATTTGCAGGTTTTCATCTGCATAAAATAGTAATTGAACCTGCTGAGGTACAGCTTCTAGGGAGAATGTGACAATTTCTGAGAAACCCTAAGGTTAGGTAACCTTAGTTACCTAAATGCCACAAACAATGTTGGTCAGTATGCAGTAGAATTCAATGATAGGTGCTACTGCACCTCTATTCAATTCTCTTAAGCCATAGAATTCATTGATGGGAGCAACCCCACTCCTATCACTTTGTTTTAATGGCCTTCTATTTATAAGATATATACATAGGTATTTTTTCAGCATTGACAATTGCAAAACCTTTTGTTCCAATTTTTCCCCTCCTTCTCCCCATCCCCTCTCCCAGATGACAGGTTGACCAATACATGTTAAATATGTTAAAGTATATGTTAAATACAATATATGCATATATTTCCATACAGTTATTTTGCTGCACAGGAAGAATCAGACTTTGAAATAATGTACAATTAACCTATGAAGGAAATAAAAAATGCAGGGGAACAAAAATAGAGATATTGGGAATGCTATGTAGTGGTTCACACTCATTTCCCAGAGTTCTTTAGCTGGTTGTAGCTGGTTCTATTCATTACTGAACAATTGGAACTGATTTGGTTCATCTCATTGTTGAAGAGAGCCACATCCATCAGAACTGATCATCATATAGTATTGTTGTTGAAGTATATAATGATCTCCTGTGTATCTGATTTTGAATCTGATTTTTGTTTCTCTTTCCTATAAAATTATCTTTTTGCTTTGAGCTCTTTGCTAAATTCCTTGGACTTAGCCTGCTATAAATGGCATTACAATTATAATAAACTTTGTGCCTTGATTTGGAGATGAGTACAAATCTGAAAATTCTTTTGAGACACCTCTTGACACTGGTCTAGAACCCCAACCTTTTCGGGTTTCCTTTAAACTGCGATAAACTTATAAAAGATAAGATAAAGGGAAAATAGGAAAAGAAAGAAGCAGTTTCCAGTAAATTCATAGGAATAACCCATGGTTAGGGGGCAAGAGATAGATAAAGATAAAATAAAAGGAAACTGAGAAGGAGTGATTAAACACATAGGAAGAAAGTAGAGAACATTTTTGAAGCGGGTTGTGGTCCCTTTAAGAAACCAGTCCTTTCAGATGATTTATTCCTTTCTGATTCCTAATCCCTCCTAGCTGATGCATCATCAATTCAAGAAGCTAGGACCTTTGATTCACAAATTCTGGTCAAAAGCACCCCTTTTAATTTCAATAGGAGATGCGGGCTTGTCCCAGCTCCCACCTGATCTCAGCCAACTTGGGCTCTCACAACCCCCATCGGATCTGAGCCAACTTGGGACTTCACCCACGGGCCCCTTTAGCTAAATCTCTCATTATAAAAGAGCCAAGCTGTAGTCCTCTCTTTGCAGAGGTTCCAAACATGCCAGCCTTACTTCTGGCATGCCAAGAGTCTCTGCCCACTGGAATAATATTTCTAGTATCCTCTTCTCTTTACCTAATACCTTTTATTAATTAGACTTTAACCTTACTTCCAAACCCCATAACAAATCTCTTTTATCAATCTAGGTTTTTGGATCTGTAAATTTCTTTCCAGGGGACTCTTGCGCCTCTACTAGACCTCATTTAATTCCCTATCCTTGTGATGAATCCAAAGGAGTTTCAGGGGAGCTCTGTTTGACTCTCTGTACCCCAAAACTGCCACTAGACCTCAATTGGATTTGGATACCCCAAATCTATATCTCATTAATTTTCAGGAAAGCCAAGGGAACAGATAAAATCTAGAAGGAGGGGGCAGCTAAGTAGTACAGTGGAGAGAACACCAGTCCTGAAGTCAAGAGGACCTCAGTTCAAATCTGGTCTCAGACACTTAACACTTCCTAACTGTGTGACCCTGGGCAAGTCATTTAACCCCAATTGCCTTAGGGGGGAAAAATCTAGAAGGAGAAATCGTTCAAACCATGGCAAATGTCACAGAAGTCAAGTAGAAAGAGAACTGAAGAAAAATCAGAAGATTTAGTAGTTGATATTTTTGATAACCTTGAAGAGAGTGCCTTCAATAAAGTAGAGGTGTTAGAAGACAGATCGAAAGAAGCTGAAAAATGAGCAAAAATTGAAGAAATGGATAGATAAATAAGCATTCATAACTTTTTTTTTTCTAGGAGTTTTTTATAAACTTAAGAAGAAATGATGAGAGTTAGGTAAGGGGTACCTGAATGAAATTAGGGTTAATTGAGGTCTAGTGGCAGGTTTGGGGGTACAGGGAGTAAAATTGAGCTCCCCTGCAACTCTTTTAGATTCGACACAAGGATACAGAGTTAAATGAGGTCTAGTAGTGGTGCAGAGTCCCCTGTAAAGGAATTTACAGACCCAAAAACCTAGATTAATAAAAGAGGTTTATTTGGGGTTTGAAAGTAGGGGTAAAGTAGAAAGACACCAGGGCCAGAGCTGGCGCTAGGCGGACAAGAACCCTTAACATGGCCAGCATAAGGGTGCCATATTTGGGGCTCCTGCAAAGAGAGGGCTCTAGGGTTCCCCTTTTTATAATGGGGGCTTTTGGTAATCTTAAAGGTGGTTGGAGTCCCAGGCTCCTGGCTGGTTTTGACGGGGGGTTAGAATTGAATAGAATTCAATGGGTTTTTAGAAAAGGAGGAAGCTGTGGGGGTTTGGGAAACCTGAGCAGATCATTAGAGTGGGGGATGGGACAGCCCAAGTTAGCTCAGATCCAGTGGGGGCTGAGAAAGCCCGAATATCTCCCATTGGGATTCATGGGGGCTGGAAATTAGAAAGGAATCTTTAACCCATATCAAAAACACTACAATAGTTGGAGGAGACAGCTAAATTAAGTGAGATTTAAAATTAATATTATTACGATGTAGATAATTTTAAAATGTTTATAGCTATCAGGAAGGGAGAAGCAGAGAGGTAGAGGAAGAAAGAAACAGAAAGATACAAAAAAGAGAGAAAGACAAACAGAAAAAGAGAGACAGACACATACATACAGAGCACACAAAATCAAATAGATGGGAGCATATGAGATATAGTGTAGACATATGTTTTATGTCTGTTCCTACATTTGTTTCAATGGATCATTCAGATTCTGAGATAAATAAATAATTACTTTGCTGAAAATATAGAAAAGTACATGGTTAAAAAAGAATCTACAAAGTGGTTAAAAGCTGCCTACAAAGATAAAAGCAGGTAAAAGCTTCCAAGAAGGAGATAAATAAAAAGCAGTTAGCAAGAAATTCCCTCAGGTTCCTGGGAATTCCCTTTCATAATCTTATTTTTAAAAAATTTCCCCTTCTGAAAGAGCCCTGGATTTTACTTAGCTAATCTAGCTGGATTGGTGAGGGATGTAAAATGAGAGGAGACTAGAAAGGATACAACAAAAGTGTGAAAAGCTTTACATTTCAAAAAGAGGAAGCCATATTTCCTATAGTACTAGAAAACAGAAATACTATGAGAGTAAGAAATGCAGAAATAAAAAGAAAGTGTTAACAGCAGACTGATGTTATTAGAGTATAAAGTGGAATGGCAAAAATGTATAAGAAAATATATATTTTTAAAGTATTCATTTAAGCATTTGTGTGCAAAGCACTGTGCTAAATGCTGGGAATACAAATTAAAAAGACAATTTCTGCTTTTAAGTTCACATTCTAGTTGGAGTGATAAAACATTGAAGGTTGTAGCTGCAATCAAATGGAAAGTTCCATGGTTCTTAAGGTACAGTAACAAAGCAGATGATAATGTCATTTCTACTGATAAAATCATAACAGTTTTTCATATTGAAGTATATGACAGTGCCAGTGTCTTTGTCAGCAAGAACTTTCTTTTCTAGCTGTGGCTATATAACCTAAAGAAGAAATTCCCATGTTATGTTTTCAAAGAAGTTGTTTCCCAGGATACCTGTGGGACTGAAATCATTGTTCTTCTTTATTTTTAAAAAATATTTCATTTATTTTTCCCAATTGTGTGTAAAAAATTGTCACATTCTTTAAAAAACATTTTTTTTTACTCCCTCATTGAAAAGACAAGCAATTTTATATAGGTTGTACAAGTGTAGTCACACAAAACATTTCCATAGTGGTCATATTGTGAAGGGAAATACAACAAAAGCCTCAATAAAAATAAAGTTATTATTCAGTCTCCATTCAGACCACATCAGTTCCTTCTTTGGAAATGGATTGAATTTTTCATCATAAGTCTTTAGAATTTTCTTAGATCACTGTATTGCTGAGAATAATTAAGTCATTCATGGATGATATAAATGTCATCAGAATGAAAGTTCTCTTGGTTCTGCTCACATTTTTCCAGGTTTTTCTGAAAGCATCTTTCTCATCATTTCTTATAACACAATAGTATTTATTCCATTGCCATCATATACCACAACTTGTTCAGGCATTCCCTAATTGAGGGCATCCCCTCAATTTCCAGTACTTTGGTACCATAAAAAAAGAGCTGCTATAATTTTTTTAAACATACAAATCCCTCCTCTCTTCCACCCCTTTTTGGAATTTCTTTGTGATAGTACTTTTTTATTGCTGTGTCAAATAGTATGCCAACTTTCATAGTCCTTTGAATATAGTTCCAAATTGCTTTGTTGAATCAGTTTACAACTCCACAAACAATGAATTAGCATCCCAATTTTCCCATAGTCTTTTCAACATTTGTCATTTTCCTTTTCTGTTATATTAGGGGAATCTGATAGGTATAGAGTTGGTTTAGTTTGCATTTTTCTAATCAAAAGGGATTTGTGCTCTAAAGCACTTCTGCATATGCCTATAAACAGCTTTCATTTTTATTTCTGAAAGCTTCCTGTACATATTCTTTAGGCATTTGTCAATTGGGGAATGACTTGTATTCTTATAAATTTGACTTTGAGAAATGAGGCTTTTATCAGAGAAACTTTCTATAAAAATATTTCCTCCCAATTTCTGCTTTTCTACTAATTTTGGCTGCAAATTAAATTTCATTTAATGCAAAAATTTGGTTTTGTTTGTGCAAATTTTTTAACTTAATGTAATTAAAATAAGCCATTTTACATCTCATAATGTTCTTTATCTTTTGTTTAATTATAAATTCTTAACTTATACATAGATCTGCCAACAAAACTATTCCAGGAATCTCCTAATTTGCCTATACTATTGCCCTTTTTGACTAAGTCATATATTCATTTTGAAATTATCTCAATATACATTATGAAATGTTGATTTATATCTAGTTTTTGCCAAAAATATTTCCAGTTTTCCTAGTAGTTTTTGTCAAAATGGGATTTTTGTCTCAAAAGCTAGGATCATTACATTTATCAAATATTGAATTACTATGGTTACATATTACTGTATATTGTGCATCCAATCTAGTCCATTAATCCACCACTTTTTTTCTTAAGCCAGTATCAGATTGTTTTGACCATTACTACTATGTAGTACAATTTGACATATAGTAACAGCTAGGATACATTATAACACATTTTTAAAAAATTCATTACCTTGATATTCTTGACCCTTTGGGGTTTTTATGTGAATTTTGTCACTTCTTTATATCTCTACAAAATAGCTTGTTGGTAGTTTGATTAATATGGCAATTAATTAATTTGGGTAGAATTGTCACTTTTGCTATATTGGCTTGATCTACTTCTGAGCAAATAATATTTTGCCAGTTGTTTAGATCTGACTTCATCTGCATAAAAAGTTCTGTGTAGTAATTTTCATATAGTTTCTGAGCTTGTCTTGGAAGGTAGACTCCAAAGTATTTTATATTTTTTATAGTTAAGTTAAATGGAGTTTCTCTTTCTATCCCTTGGACTTAGTTGGCAATATATAGAAATAGTGTTGATATATGTGGGTTTATTTTACATCCTACAAATTTATTAAAGTTTTAAACTATTTTCAAGTAGATTTTTTTTAGTTAATTCTCTAGCATTCTCTCAGTATAATATGTCATCTGCACAAATTAAAGTTTTGTTTCCTTATTGCCTATTCTAATTCCTTCAATTTCTTCTTTAATTGCTATAGGTAGCACTTCTAATATAATATTGAATAAAATGATGATAATAGACACCCGTTCTTATTGGGAAGGCTTCTAGCTTATTCCTGTTAAAGATAGTGCTTGCTGATGGTTTTAGATAAATCCTACTTATCATTTTCAAGGAAAACTCTACTTATTATGAATTCTTATGTTTTTAATAGGAACAATTTGTATTTTGTCAAAAAATTTTCTGCATCCATTGAGATAATCATATGATCTTTGGGGTTATTTTTATTGATGTGGTCAATTATCTTGATAGTTTTCCTAATAATTAATCAGCCTTGAATTCCTGGCATATGTCCCACTTGGCAATAATAAATAATTTTTGTGATATATTGCTGTAATCCCTTTAATAACATTTTATTTAAAATTTTTGCATCAATATTTATTAAGAGATTGTAGTTCTTTTCTTTTCTTTTTTTTTTTTTTCTTCTTTTTTTCTTCTTCCTTCTTTGGGTATCAGCACCATATTTATGTCATAAAAAGGAATTTGGTAGGATTCTTTCTTCCCCAATTTTTAAAAAGTTTGTATATTTGAATTGTTATTTAATTACTTGGAAGAACTCACTTGTGAATCTATCTGATTCTGAGGATGTTTTCTTAGGAGCTCATTGAAGACTTGTTCAGTTTGCTTTTCTAATACAAGATTATATAAGTATTCTATTTCCTCTTCTGTTAGTCTGGGATTTTTTTTGTGTGTGTGTGTGTGTGTGTGTGTGTGTGTGTGTGTGTGTGTGTGTAAATTTTCACCCATTTTTACTTAGGTTGTTAGATTTATTGATGTATAATTGGGCAGAATAGTTCCTAATAATTATTTTAATTTCATCTTCATTGGTGGTGAATTCACATTTTGTATTTTGATACTGGTATTTTTTTTTCCTCTTTCTTTCTTTTTTTTAAATCAAATTAAGCATTGGTCTACCTAGAGTATATAATAATATAATTGTATTATTAAATCAGTTCTTAATTTTATTTATTAGTTCAATGATTTTCTAACTTTATATTTTGTTAATTTCTCTTTTGATTTTCAGGATTTCTAATTTAGTATTTAATTGGGGATTTTTAATTTGCTCTTTTTATATTGTTTGTTTTATTTTTCTCTTTTTCTTTTTTAGTTGTGTGCATACCACTGATATACTCTTCTATATTTTATTTAGAGATGTGATTTTTTTTCCCTAAGTATTGCTTTGATTGTATCTCATAAATTTTGGTTTGTTATCTGATTGTTGTTATTCTCCTTAATGAAATTATTGATTGTTTCTATAATTTATTCTTTGAACCACTCATTCTTTAGGATTGGATTTAGTTTCCAATTAACTTTTTATTTCTCTTTACAAAATTGTTTACTGAAGATAATTTTATTATGATTTTAAAAGGATTCTGCTTTTATGCATCTAATTGTGAGGTTTTTAATATCCTTCTGAATAATTAATTTTTGTGTAAGTACCATGTATCATAGGGGAAATGATATATTCCTTTCTATTCCCATTTAATTTTCTCCAGAGTTCTACTATAGTTAATGTTTCTAGAATTCTATTCATCTCTTTAACTTATTTCTCATTTTTTTGTTAGATCTACTTCTGACAGGAAAGTGCAAGCTTCCCATCAATATAGTTTTATCATCTATTTCATCTTATAATTTTATTTAATCTTTTTTTTTTTTTTTTTTGCTGAAGCAATTGAGGTTAAGTGAATTAATTGCCCAAGGTCCCACAGCTAGGAAGTATTAAATTTTTGATTTGAACTCAGGTCCTCCTGACTTCAGAGCTGGTGTTCTTTCCACTCTACCACCTAGCTGCCCCCATCTTTAGGAATTTTGATGCTGTACTATTTGCTGCATATATGTTTATTAATTCATTGTCTATGGTGCCTTTTAACAAAATTCAGTTTCACTGCTTATCTTTTTACATTAAGTTTAATTTTGCTTTTGCTTTGTCTGAGCTCATGGCTGTTATCTCTGTTTTATCTTGTTTTCCTTTTAACTTCAGTTGAAGTGTAATAGATTTTCTTCCAGTCCTTTATCTTTTCACTATTTGTGTGTGTGTGTGTGTGTGTGTGTGATTCAAGCATGTTTCTTATAAACAACATATTGTAGAATTTTGGTTTTTAATCTACCCATGATTTGCTTCCATTCTATGGGTGAATTAATAGCATTTATATTCACAATTATTTTTTACAAATTGTGTATTTCTCTTCATTCCACTTTTGTTTTCTGTTTATCCTACCTCTATCCTTTTACCTTGACCCTTTTCAAAAGTGTTTTGATTTTGACTACCTCCCATAGCCCACCTTCATGTCTATGAGTCCTCCTTCATGTTTAAATTCCCCTCCCTTCTTACTCTCTTACAGAGTAAGATAAATTTCCATATTCCACTGAGTGTGTTTATTATTCTCTCTTTCAACCAATTCTGATTAAAGTGAGGTTAAAGTATTGTCAGTTGTGTCACCTATATTATCCCTTCCACTATAAAAAAATCCTTTGTGTCTCTTTTATGTGAGATAATTTATCCCATCCTATCTCTCTCTTTCCCTTTCCCCCCGTGCATTCTTCTTTCTTATGCCTTATTTTTTTATGCATCATCTCATCAGAATCAATTTGAACTCTTGCCTTCTGTCTATGAATATTTCATCTAACTGCCTTAACTTAACTCTCTAATGAGAAAGTTTTCAGGAGTTACAAGTACCATTTTCCCATGTAGGAATGTAAATATTGAATTACTTATGGTTTCTGTTTCCTTTTATATGTCTGTATGTGCTCACTTGATTTTTGTACTTGAAAGTCAAATATTCTATTTAGTTCTGGTCTTTTCATCAGAAATGCTCAAAAATCCTCTAATTTATTAAATGCTCATTTGCCCCTCTGAAGATTATACTAAACTTTGAAAACTGTAATCCTAACTACTTTGCCCTCAAGAATATCATATTATAGGCCTTATTATTCTTATGTAGAATTTGCTAAGTCTTATGCTATTCTGACTGTGGAAGATAGACTTAAATAAGGAAAGACAAGAAGATCAACCAGCAGATTAATTCAGTCCTGGGTATGAGATCTGCCCCAGGGGGCAGTACCAGAAGAGGACATATTTTAGCGTTTTTGCAAAGGTGAAGCCAAAAAGCCTTGGCAATAGTTTGAAATGGGGGTGAGAGTGGAGGATTGTGATATTCTCAACAACAATCAGGAAAGAAGCAGGAAAGGTTGTAAAGGAAGACAGATAAACAATTTTATGCATGTTGAGTTTAAAATGTTTGTTATACATATAGTTCAAGATGCCTAAAAGGCCATTTGAAAATACAAGACTGCATGTTAGCAGAGGAGTAAAGGCTGAATACATAGATTTTAGTATCATCATCATAGAGATGATAATTGGGCTGATGACTTGGATGCATGCTTGACTTCCTATGAATAATAGCTGTGTAGGTCAGCCTTTCTCAGCCAAAGACAATCTGCATAGTCAGATATTATACTAGCAAATCCCCATATCAATAAAATTTAAGGATTCACTGCCTCCTTCCCTATTCCTCCCCAGTGGCATATAAAGAATATTGGTTATTGTATACCTGTACATGTAGTTACAGATAATGTTACTGAAAAAAAAAGAATCCTGTTTTCAGGAGTTGTAGTGATTTACATTTTTAAAGCCACATGCTAAAAAATATACTAATATTATAATAACAGATTTCAAACTTCAGATTTTGTCTTTCCTGCTCATGAATAAGAAGATGAATTTTTTTTTCTTCTTTATGTCTAGATCACCTAGTTGCTTTCCTCCTTTATTTATGTTTCATTTCAGCCATTCAGTGGTTTGACATGGGGACTGATTAACAACCTGACTAGGGAGAAAAATCCAACATCATTTTTAAGAGGGTAGGAAGTGGTGAGATCAGTGCATAGCAACATCCACTCTACAAACACAAATTATGTTTGTTAAAAGCTTAATCAGGTAAGGATAGGAAGCGAGCAACCATTTGTCAGAGAACATGCCAAAGCAGAAGACAAGAGCAGCAAGCTTGTAAAAGAATGGGACATACCACAGTCTTTTTTAAAAAAAAGCACTGAGAATTTTTTAAAAATTGTATGGTCAAGTAACCACCATTCTAACCACAAAGTGATGACCTGTAATAAGCTGATATCACAATTTATCTTTCCTTTTATGAAAATTCCAGTCAGTAAGGATTCACAGTGGTTAAGAGTTCAGCCAGACTGGATTAGAGGACAATTTTCCAAGTTCAGAAAGCTTCAGAAAGATATTTCCAATGGTTCTGAAGGAAAAAAAAAAAAAAACAATTCAAGGACCATCTTTCTTTGGTTGACAGAAAATATTTGTATCAAGGAAAATGGTAGCCTTCTACTCAGTCACTTGGGTAGATAGATGGCACAGTAGATAGCATACTGGAGCAGAGATCAGCAGGAGCCTTATCTTCCTGTCTTAAAATGTGACCTCAGATACTCATTAGCTATGTGACCCCAGACAATACACATAACACATTGCTTTTCTCTCCTCATCTGTAAAATGAATTGTGTAACGTGCTCTCCTGGCAGTTACAATTACTAGTCTGTCCTAGACCCACCAGAGTACCTTTGACCACTGTCCTTTGCAGTGTGAACTCTTCCCGGCTCGCCTCCTCTGAGGCCTTCTAAGGTCTTTGGCCACAATCTCTTGAATCTATAGCTTAATAACCGGTAGCGCACTCAAGAACAACCACATGTAATCTTAAGAGCCTTTATTGTACCTACTCACATAATGCCCTAACTGATGCCCTGACTTGTTGGTTCCCGAGTGAACACCTGGTCAGAAGACCCACGTGTTCACTACCAAAACCCTTACCTCTTTTGGCTATCCATCTTGGCTTGGCCACCCAGGCTGGGAAGCCAGGGTGAAGAACGCCAGGTTAAAGAGAGCTACTGCTGCCTGCAGTGGGCTTACATAGGGCCTGTGAGGTCACACACACAGCCAATCAGCGAGAGTCACCCATTACGAAGCTATCTCAATATGGCTAGGATCCCACCCAAGGGCAGTCCTAATATCCACAGAAATTACTTCCGGACTACTCAATCTCCCAATGCACTGTGGTGCCCATTTACAGAATTGGAAAAGAAAATGGCAAATCACTCCAGGATCTTTATCAAGAAAATACCAAATAGGAACGAGAGGAGTTGGACACAACCGAAATTACTAAACAATAATAACTTGATCACTCATAAAATTGCTATTCCTTATTGAGTACTTAGAACACATTAGATGATTAGTTCTCCCTCTGGATGCAGATGGCACTTTCCATCACAAGTCTATTGGAATTGTTGAAAAGAACCAAGTCCATCACAATTGATCAACATATAATTCTGTCATTACGGAGCGCAATGTTCTCTTGGTTCTGCTCACTTCACCTAGCATCAGTTCGTGTAAGACTTTTCTAGGCTTTTCTGAACTCAGCCTATTCATCATTTCTTGTATAACAATAATATTCCATTATATTCATATATCATAACTTATTCAGCTATTCCTCAGTTGATGGGAATCTACTCAATTTCTAATTCCTTACCACTACAAAAAAGGCTGCTACAAACATTCTTGCATATATGGATCCTTCTCCCTCTTTTTTGATTACTTTGGGATATAGATCCAGGGGAGACACTATCGGATATGATATGGATATATTTGATAGGCCTTTGGGCATAATTCCAAATTGCTCTTCAGAATGGTTGGATCTTTTCACAACTCCACCTGAATCAATCAGGGTCCAAACAATGACCAAATGGGGATTGGCCTAGGGCTTATTGGTGGCCAATTAGAATCTTATTGGTTTTGATTTAAGGCCTGGTCCTTAAGAAAGAAATCTAGCCAGTAAACTCCAAAATATCTTGGGAAAGTTCAGAAGTTCAAAAGAGAAAACAAAAATACACTAATCTATATATAAAAATCCTTGTAGGATAAATAATGTCTTAATTTTCAAATGTAATATTATCTATGTATTTTTATTTTTCATGCTAATGGTTTCCAAATTACATTTTCATTTGGTTCAGGCCATGTGTTTGACACCTCTAGCCAAATAACCAGTGCTTGAAAAAGGCAAACATTTTTCTTTTTCTGACAAATGCTCACATTATAATTGTTTTCTGATAAGTTCCATCTCATACTATTTGGAGAAAAACTGTTTTCCTGTCTCTTTTAGATGTAATATTCATCTGAAAAGGGTTATTACTTGGGACCCTGACAAAAATAAGAGTATTCTTCTGTTACTTACAGAACTGAATTTACATGTTCTGGAATTTTAATTTTATTTTTTCATAGGTTAGGAAGCCAAACTATTCAGATGGTGGGGTGGGGAAAAAGACTGTATAATTCTTATTTTCTAAACTATGTATACAATTAGACAGAACTCTTCTATCTGAGTGGATGTATATACGCCTACATCCGTGCTTATGCCCATCTTGAGCAGATAATGCAAATGAATGAGAAGCCAGACTGAGATTGAATAGGATGAAAGTGAACAGATTCAGAAAATTGCATACTTTTTCTTTTTTTTTCCCTCCTGCAATAAAGGCTTATATTTTTAAACACCAATATTCTCCTGATGATATGCAGCTGAGGGTTATCAAATGTAACAGTCTCCAAGGAATAAAAGAAAGTACTGGCAAAGTGGATAAAGTGCGGGACTTGGGTCAGGAAGATCCCAGTTCAAATCCTGATTTAGTCAGTTACTGATATAAGCCCTAAACAAGCTTATTCTCAGAAATTGCTAAAACAAGAATCATAATCAGGTCAGTCTCCCAAATTGTCAACTTCTTCAAAGACACTCACAACTACCTTTGAGGCAATTTTGATGGGAACTTAGTTTTCCCAAACTATCATAACGTGAATTCTATCAACCATAATTGCATGCAAAAAGGAAGTTAGATTTCTTGCCTGGCACTTCTCCCCTTTTTAATTATTTAAAATTATTTTTAATCTTTTTTTTTTCCTGGCATATCATTGGACAGGACTGGGACTTGGTAAGCCCAGGTAGACTCCATCTCACTCCTCCTTAATCCTTCCCTGACCTCTTCCTGATTCCTCCCTGTACTCCCTAGATCCTCCTCTGCTTTACTGAGATTTTGAACATCGTGTTCCCCCAAAGCAAACTGCTCATTCATTTATGATTTTTCCTTGCCTCATTGTATTTGGTTGAGCCTGTGAAGCTATTTATGTAAAATAAAATAGCAAAACTTTGTAACCTTTGAAAGATGTGTATGACATAATTTCTTTGTGTTGTTTGATCTATTATACTTTCCCAAATCTATTTCATATAATCTTTACACATCTTCAGTTACTATGTGATTTAACTTCTTTCACCCTCTGTTTCTTCTACTATAAAATAGAAGTATTATGAGGGTCATATGAGATAATATGGATAGTACTTTGCAAATTGTAAAGATACATAAGTATTGTTAATTATGAATATTGACATTTCAAATTTGAAATGTCAAATGAGATAATATTTGTAAAGCACTTAGCACAGTGCCTGGTACATAGAAGGTACTTAATAAGGGTTTATTTCCTTCTCATTAAGAGGACCAGTTTCTGTGACTGAACACTTTTAAGTGACAGGAGGTCACTTGTAATCAGGGAGAGAACTGAATTTTAATTGATAAAGGAACTTCCTGAGGAGAAACCTAGACTCTCTATAACTGTAGGCTATCACCTTCATGGTGACAAATTTAATATTACAGTGAGATATATATATATATAGAGAGAGAGAGAATTTATTAAGGGCCATACAGCCATTATTTGGGTAAGGCTGCACTTGAATTCAGGTCTTTTTTGATTTCAAGACTTTCTCTGGATCTACCATGATATACTAGCTCTCCTGATAATCAGAGAGAAAGAAAAAAAAAGTTTAGTTGTAAAAAAAATACCTATCTACATACATACATATAAACAAATATATGTGTATGTATAAGATTTATCTGTTTAAAAAAAACACAAAACAAAACATTTTCAGGACTTCAGTAAAAAAGCTAAGTCAAACATTTTCTATTCCTGTAAAGTTTCCTTTTGTAAATCCATTTAAATTTTAATTCACGGTAACCAGATAATTCAGAAGCCATGGCATGGCAACCCCAGTAATGTGAACATCTATTGGAGAATTTAGTAAATAGCAACATAAAACAGTCTTTGAAATATTTCCAAATTTGAGGCATGAGAAAAATCTTGAAGTACAGGTTCCAGGTCTTTTGGCTTGTGTGAAATGTAGAAAATTAATGGTCTCTGAGAAAATTTTATTATTAGGAAGATAATTTTATTTACTTCCCTTATCTTCAATCAATCTTATGTGATTAGAAATAACTTTATAAAGTAAAATCAATCAATATGTATTTATTAAGCCCATACAATGTACCAGAAATTATTCAAGGAATCAAGGAACTAGGGATACCAATATGTGTGTGTGCATGCAAACACATACACACACACACAATATCAAATATTTCTGTCTTCAAGCACTTACATTTTGGTTTTTGTTGTTTTCTTTTTTTTTTATTAAAGTTTTTATTTACAAAATATATGCATGGATAATTTTTCAACATTGATCTTTGCAGAATGTTGTGTTTCAAATTTTCCCAAATTTCCCTCCATTCTCTCCCCAAGATGTCAGGTAATCCAACACATGTTAAATATGTTAAAATATATGTTAAATACAGTATCTGTATACATATTTATACAGTTATCTTGCTGCACAAGAAAAATCAAATCAAGAAGGGGAAAAAAACTGAGAAAAACATGCAAGCAAAAAATGGGAAAAAGTGAAAATGTTATGTTGTGATCCGCACTCAGTTCCTACAGTCCTCTTTCTGAGTGTAGATGGTTCTCTTCATCACAAGATTATTGGAACTGATCTGAATCATATCATTGTTGGAAAGAGCTGCATCCATCAGAATTGAGCATCATATCATCTTGTTGCTGTGTACAGTGATCTCCTAGTAATGCTCATTTTACTTAGCATCAGTTCATGTAAGTCTCCCCAGGCCTCTCTAAAATCATCCTGCTGATCATTTCTTAGAGAACAATCATTCTCACCTGATGGGCATCCACTCAGTTTCCAGTTTCTTGCCCATACAAAAAGGGCTGCCACAAAACAATTTTGCATATGTGGGTCCCTTTCCCTCCTTTAAGATCTCTCTGGGATATAAACCCAGTAGATCAAAGAGTATACACAGTTCTTTCTTTCTTTCTTTCTTTCTTTCTTTCTTTCTTTCTTTCTTTCTTTCTTTCTTTCTTTCATTCTTTCATTCTTTCTTTTTTTCTTCTTTCTTTCTTTCTTTCTTTCTTTCTTTCTTTCTTTCTTTCTTTCTTTCTTTCTTTCTTTCTTTCTTTCTTTCTTTCTTTCTTTCTTTCTTTCTTTCTTTCTTTCTTTCTTTCTTTCTTTCTTTCTTTCTTTCTTTCTTTCTTTCTTTCTTCTCTTTTTTTCTTTCTTTTCTTTCTTTCCAAGGCAAATGGGGTTAAGTAACTTGCCCAGCATCACATAGCTAGGAAGTATTAAATGTCTGAGACCAGATTTTTGAACTCAGGTCCTCCTAACTTCAGGGATGGTGCTCACAGTTTGATAACTTTTTGAGCATAGTTCCAAATTGCTCTCCAGAATGGCTGCATCTATTCACAGTTCCACCAACAATGTATTAATGTCCTAATTTTACCACATCCCCTTCAACACTGATCATTATCTTTTCTTGTCATCTTAGTCAATCTGAGAAGTGTGAAGTCTTATCTCAGAGTTGTCTTAATTTGCATTTCTCTGATCAATTGTGATTTAGAACACCTTTTCATATGACTAGAAATGGTTTTAATTTCTTTATCTGAAAATTGTTCATATTCTTTGAACATTTATCAATTAAAGAATGGCTTGAATTTTTATAAATTAGAGTCAATTCTTTATATATATTTATAAAGGAGGCCTTTATCAGAGTGTTTCAATATAAAAATGTTTTCCCAATTTACAGTTTCCCTTCTAATCTTGTCTGCATTAGTTTTGTTGGTACAAACATTTTTCAGTTTAATATAATCAAAATGATCTATATATGTTCTTCTTTGGTCACAAATTCTTTCCTTCTCCACAGATCTGAGAGGTAAACTATCTTAGGTTCTTCTAATCTGCTTATAGTATCACTCTTTATGTCTAAATCATGGATCCTTATCTTGATATATGGTGTTAGATATGAGTTAATGCCTAGTTTCTACCATAATTTCCAATTTTCCCAGCAGTTTTTGTCAAATAGTGAGTTCTTATCCAAAAAGTTGGGGTCTTTGGGTTTGTCAAATACTAGATTGCTATAGTTATTGACTATTTTGTCCTGTGAATCTAACTTATTCCACTGAACAACTCTATTTCTTAGCCAGTACCAAATGGTTTTGATGACTGCTGCTTTATGTTTTAGGTCTGGCACAGCTATGCCACTTTCATTGACATTTTTTTTTTCATCAATTCCCTTGAAGTTCTTGACCTTTTGTTCTTCCAGATGAATTTTGTTATTATTTTTTCTAGATCTGTAAAATAATTTCTTGGGAGTTTGATTGGTATGGCACTAAATAAGTAGATTAATTTAGATAGTATTGCCATTTTTATTATCTTCACTTGGCTTACCCATGAGTACATGATATTTTTACAGTTATTTTTTGACTTTATTTGTGTAGAAAATGTTTTGAAGTTGTGTTTGTATAGTTTCTGACTTTCCCTTGGCAGATAGACTCCCAAATATTTTATATTATCAACAGTTATTTTTAATGGAGTTTCTTTTTGTATCTCTTGCTGATGGACTTTATTGGTAATGTATAAAAATGCTGATGATTTATGTGGATTTATTTTGTCTCTTGCAACTTTACTAAAGTTGTAGATTGTTTCTAATAGTTTTTTTAGTTGATTCTCTAGAGTTCTCTAAGTATATAATCATATCATCTGCAAAGAGTAATCATTTGGTTTCCTCATTACATACTCAAATTCCTTTAATCTTTTTTTCTCTTCTTATTGCCAAGGCTAACATTTTTAATACAATTTGAATAGTAATGATGATAGTGGGCAACCTTGTTTCACCCCTGATTTACCGGAAATGGTTCTAGTTTGTCCCATATAATTTCTGTGCTACTTTTCTGGAGGATCTCTGGATGGACCTTAGTCTTTAGGTGGAGAAGCCACCACGAGGCTGGCCAAAGATGGAGTCCAGAGTCTGCAATCTGGAGTCTTGAGTCTTCTGTGTCTATGGCTGAGAGAGCCTTCTGTGTCTGAGACTCCTTAAATATCTCAGTACAATTGCATCACTATAGCACACTGAACATGTGTCAATTGTTAGGAGAGCCATTACATTACCATATCACATTAAGTATATGTTTAGAGAACCATTATCTCACATTGATAACTATTAACTATAAGCACCCTGCTGTCCTTGATTCAAATACAACTTTTCAGAGTTCAGCCTTCTATAATCCCCATTACATATGATGCTTACTGATGGTTTTAAATAGATGCTACTGAATGTTTTAATGAAAAATCCATTTATTCCTATACTTTCTAGTGTTTTTAATAGGAATGAGTGTTGGATTTTATCAAATGCTTTTTCTTTCAAATGCATTTATTGAGACAATCATATGATTTTTGTTAGTTTGATTATTGATATAGTCAATTATGCTAATAGTTTTTCTAATATTGAATCAGCCCTGCATTCCTGATATAAATCTTATTTGATCATAGTGTATTATTTTGGGGATGACTTTCTGTAATGTCTTTCCTAAAAATTTATTTAAGATTTTTGCAAGAATATTTATTAGGGAAATTGCTTTATAATTTTCTTTCTCTGTTTTCATACTCTCTGGTTTAGGTATCAGTATCATGTCTGCATCATAAAAGAAGTTTGGTAGGAGTCCTTCTTTCCCTATTTTTTCAAATATAGTATTGGAGTTAATTGTTCTTTAAATGTTTGGTAGAATTCACATATAAACCCTGCTGGCCCTGTAGATTTCTTCTTAGGGAGTTGATTAATAGTTTGTTCTATTTCTTTATCTAAAATGGAACTATTTAAGAAATAAATTACTTAAATTTATTTCCTCTTCTGTTATTCTGGGCAATCTGCATTTTTGTAGATATTCCTCCATTTCACTTAGAGTATTAAATTTATTGGCATATAGCTGAGCAAAATAACTCCTAATTTTTTCTCTAATTTCCTCTTTGGGTGGGAAGTTTTCCCTTTTCATTTTTGAGACTAACAGTTTGATTTTCTTCTTTCATTTTTCTAATCAAATTAGCTAAAGGTTTTATCTATTTTGATTTTTTGTCATAAAACCAACTCTTAGTTTTATTTATTAATTCAACAGTTTTCTTACTTTAAGTTTTATTAATCTCCCTTTTTATTTTCAGAATTTCAAATCTGATATTTAATTGAGGGTTTTTAATTTGTTCTTTTTCTAGGTTTTTTTTTTTCCCTGCATAACTACTTTGGCTGCATCTCCCAAATTCTGATATGTTGTCTCATTATTGTCATTCTCTTGGATAAATTTACTGATTGTGTCTATGATTTCTTGTTTCACCTATTCATTCTTTAAAATTAGATTATTTAATTTCCAATTAATTTTTGGTCCATTTTTCCCTGGTTTTTTATTTCATGTGATTTTTATTGCATCATGATCTGGAAAAAAATGTATTTACTATTTCTGCCTTTCTGCATTTGATTTTGAGGTTTTTATTTCCTAATACATGGCCAGTTTTTCAATAGGTTCCATTAATTGCCAAGGAAAAAGTATACTTCTTTCTGTTTCCATTCAATTTTCTCCAAAGACCTATCATACCAAACTTTTCTAAATTTGTTTACCAACTTAACATTTTTCTTATTCTTTTTGTTGTTCAATTTATCTGGCTCTGAGATACCAAGGTTGAGATCCTCCACTAGTATAGTTTTGCTGTCTATTTCTTCTTGTAGCTCTTTAAACTTCTATTTTAGGAATTTGGATGCTATATCACTTTGTGTGTGTGTATATATATATATATATATTTGTACATATATATATATTGTATTGATATTATATTATCTATGATACCTTTTGCAAGATATAATTTCCTTCTTTATCTCTTTTAATTAGATCTATTTTTGCTTTTGCTTGATCTGGGATCAGGATTGCTACCCCTGCTTTTTTTTTTTTTTTTTTTTTTTTTTACTTTGCTTGAAGCATAATAAATTCTGCTCCAGCCTTTTACTTTTACTTTGTTTGTATCACTCTGCTTTAAATATGTTTTTTGTAAACAACATATTGTGGGATTCTGGCTTTTAATCCAGTCTGCTATCTGCTTCTGTTTTATGGGAGAATTCATCCCATTCATATTCATAGTTAAAATGACTAATTCTGTATTTACTGCCATCATATTTACCTCAAATTATACTTTTCTCTTTTCATTCCCCTTTCCCTCTTCTGTAGTATTTTACTTCTGACCACCACCTCCCTCAGACAGCCCTCCCCTTTCATATACCTTTTCCCTACTACTCTTCTCCCTTTTCTTTTCCCCTTTCCTCTTCCACTTTCTTTTTTTTTTTAATTTTATAATTATACATTTTTTGACAGTATATATGCATGAGTAATTTTTATAACATTATCCCTTGTATTCATTTTTCCAGATTTTCCTCTCCCTCCCTCTACTCCCTCCCCTAGATGACAGGCAATCTCATACATTTTACATGTGTTACAATATAACCTAGATATATGTGTGTAAATCCAATTTTCTTGTTGCACGTTAAGTATTTCCTCTTCCACTTTCTTATGAGGTGAAAAAAGTTTCCTTGTGAACCCAAATATATCTAATATTCTCTCTTTGAGCCAAATCTGATGAGAGTAAGAGCCACACAATGCTCACCCCGCTCCTTTTCCTCCTTCAATTATAATAGATCTTCTTTGTCTTTTCATGAGATGCAAGTTCCCTCATTTTACCTTCATTTTCCTCCTTTTGCCAGTACAATCCTCTTTCTATCTCTTGTTACTTTTTTATATTATCATAATAAAATTAAATTATACCTGAACTCTCTAAATATACCCATAACAAAAATATAGTTCTTTCCTTTTTATCTTTTTATTCTTCCTTTGAGTTCTGTATTTGGAGATCAAATTTTTTGTTCAGCTCAAGTCCTTTCATCAGACATAGATGAAATTCACCTGTATCATTAAATGTCCAGCTTCTTCCCTGAAAGATAATGCTCATTTTAGCTGGATAGCTTGTTCGTGGCCATAATCCAAGTTCCTTTGCCTTTCAGAATATCAGATTCCTGGCCTTTCAATACTTTAAGATGGACGCTGCCATCCTAAGTAATCATAATTGTGGCTCTTTGGTATTTGAAATGTTTCTTTTTGGATGCTTGCAATATTTTTTTCCTTGGTCTGATTGTTTTGAAATTTAACCACGATATTGCTTTCAGGTTTTTAATTCAGAGTTTCTTTCAGGAGGTGTTCAGTGAATTCTTTCAATGACTATTTTACCTTCTGATTCTAGAACATTAGGGCAGTGTTCTTTATGATTTCCTGAAAGATAATGTCTAGGCTATTTTTTTTTCCATCATGGCTTTCAGGAAGTCCAATTAGATTGATGCTCCTAGATCTATTTTTCAGGTCAGTTGTTTTTTCTAGGAGGTATTTTGTATTTTCTTTTTTTTCATTTTTTGGTCCTATTTAACTGTTTAATTCTTGAGGTCTTACTGAGTCTTTCACTGGAAAGAACCTTAGAGCTCATAAAATCATAAATTTAGAGTTTGAAAGAACCTTAGAGACCATCTCATAGATGTATGACTAGGAAATGAGGCAGACCAATGAGTGATATAGTAAGAAATTCAGATATAAAACAGATAGTCTCAGATTTCTCTGACCAAATGCAAAAATAAAGGAAGGAAAAGAAAATTTGAGTTCTTAATAAACTGATGCATTTTCATAAATATTATTTAACTTTGCTGAGATAAGACACATACCTGAACTAAGACTATGAAAGAATATACTTTATAAAAAGTAAGACAAAAGATGAAATGAGCAGAAGAATGGTTATGTGTGTTAAAAATATATACTTAATTTTAAAATCACCTAAAATCTTGGAGTTGAATAGATGAATCAGAGGCAATCAAGTCTTTCTTTTATTTCAATGAGATCTCCTTTATAATATATATACAAAATGTCTAAAGCTCTAGGAGTTTTCTCCTACATGTAGATGAAACCGGCTTTGAGGTAAGCATCATCCATGAATTCTAGGTCTGTCTTCTCACACAAATTCCTCTCACAGATGACAAGGACAACTCATTGACAATACAGTGCTTGAAATACTTGAAGACAGCTATCTTGTACCTTATTCCACCCTTACTCTTATTCAGTATAAAAATCAATTAAAAACCTTACTCTGAGAGAACCTTCTCCCTCAGTTTTTTTTAATATAGTTCTACTTGTGTAAAAGTACATTTGTTTCCCCTACTCTTAAAATACACATCTGTCTAACTCTACCACTCTTCAACTTCAACTCATTACTCTTAATTATACCTCTTAAATTCTCGAGTTAAATAGAAATGAGTTCACGTCTTTGTCTACATTTGTGCTATACAAAGAATACCCTGTGTTCTGAAGGAATTCACATCATGGGTTTTGGGGGTGAAGCCAAGCTGGCAAAGTAAAGTCAGGAAGCTGCTAGAGCTCTTCTATTTTCCTTCAAAAACCACGTGAAACCAAGTCTCTGAACAGAATCTGATGCAATGAAATCACTCTCCAGGTCAAGATAGACTGAAAAAAACTTCAAGATAAGTCAGTCTCTCTGGAGTGAAAGGGATATTTAGCCCAGGTCACAAAGGCTCTGGGAAAGCCAGTGAGAGAGTCTTAATCCTAGCAAATCAGCAAGACCCTCATTTCTAGCTCAGTGGAGGAGCAAATCCATGGAACAGCTTCTAGAATTAGCTCCGAAGACAAACTCTAGGAAACCAGGCTGTTTCATGGAAAGAACATGCAAAGCTACTCCCTTCAAACACAAGGGCCCCTGTGCTTAAAGCCAAGGCTCAAAGTTACACAAGAAGCTTGTGACAGTACCATTTTTACCACAGGAGCAGAGTTCCATCTTAAAACTAAAAAAAGAGAAAATACAAAAGAAAAAAAAAAAAGAACAACAAATAGAAAAGAACCTTGACCATAGAAAACTACTATGGTGACAGGGCAGTCCAAAATACAAACTCAGAAAAGTAGAATATTCACAGAAGAAATCTCAAAGAGATAAATTGGTCTCAAGTCCAAAGAGACTTCTTGGAAAAAATGCTTATAAAAGACTTTAAAAGGTGAATAAGAGAGGTAGAAGAAAACATGAGAAAACAAATGAGAAGTATGCATGAGAGAATCAACAGTTTGGAAAAGGAAGGAAAAAAAATTGTCTGAAGAAAACAACTACTTAAAAAAGTAGAATTAACCAAATGGAAAAAGAGATACAAAAGCTAACTGAAGAAATCACATACTAAAAACTAGATAATTTTCAAATAAAGAAATTAAAATCATTTCTAGTCATATGAAGAGGTGCTCTAAATAACTATTGATTAGATGAATGCAAATTAAAACAACTCTCAGGTTTCATCTCACACTTCTTAGTTAGCTAAAATGACAGAAAAATATAATGATAAATGTTGGATCTAGATTGGGAAAACTGGGACACTAAAGCATTGTTGCTGGAGTTGGGAAATGATTTAACCATTCTGGAGAACAATCTGGAACTATGCCCAAAGGGATATAAAACTGTGCATACCCTTTGATCCAATAGTGCCATTACTAGGTCTGTACTCCAAGGAAATCATAAAGGAGGGAAAAAGACCCACATGAGCAAAAATGTTTGTGGCAGCTCTTTTTGTGGTAGCAAAGAATTGGAAAAGGAGTAGATCCCATCAATTTGAAAATGACTGAACATGTTGTGGTATATGAAGTTAATTGAATGTTATAGTTCTTTAAAAAATAATGAACCAGCTGATTATAGAAAGGCCTGAAAGATTTATTTGGACTGATGCGGAGTAAAAAAAAGCAGAAGCAGCAATACATCGTATACAATAACAGCAAAATGTATGATGGCCAACTATGAAAAACTTAGTTCTTCTGAGTAGTTCAGCTACCCAAAGCAATCCCAATAGATTTTGGACAGAAAATGCCACCTGCATCCAGAAAAAGAACTAAAGATACTGAATATAAATCCACATATGCTATGTTCACTTCTTTTTTTCTGGGTTTTTTTTATCTCTCCCTTTGTTTTTCTCTTTTGCTCTGATTTTCCTCTCCCAGCATGATTCATAAAGCAATGTGTATTAAAAATAAATAAAATTGCTACAATAAAAAAATCATATCATGTAGTGGACAACATGCAAACAGCTATATGTAAACACAATGTTTATAGGATAAATTGGAAGTAATATCATAGGGAGGGTTCTAGTATTAAGAGGAATAACGAATGATAGTGTTCAGATTCAGGAGATAGCATGTCTTTTTTTAAAATTAATTTTATAATTATAACATTTTTTGACAGTACATATGCATAGGTAATTTTTTACAACATTATCCATTGTACTCCTTTCTGTTCCGAATTTTCCCCTCCTTCCCTCCACCCCCTCCCCTAGATGGCAGGCATTCCCATACATATTAAATATGTTATAGTATATCCTAGGTACAATATATATGTCCAGAACTGAATTTTGTTGTTTTTGTTGTTGCAAAGGAAGAATTGGATTCAGAAGGTAAAAATAATCTGGGGAGAAAAACAAAAAATGCTAACAATTTACACTCATTCCCCAGTGTTCCTTTTCTAGGTGTAGCTGATTCTGTCTATCACTGATCAATTGGAATTGGATTAGCTCTTCTCTATGTTGAAGATATCCACTTCCATCAGAATATATCCTCATACACTATCATTGTTGAAGTATATAATGATCTCCTAGTTCTGCTCATTTCACTCAGCATAAGTTGATGTAAGTCTCTCCAAGCGTCTCTGTATTCATCTTGTTGGTCATTTCTTACGGAACAATAATATTCCATAACACTCATATACCATAATTTACCCAACTATTCTCCAATTGATGGACATTTATTCATTTTCCAGTTTCTAGCCACTACAAAAAGGGCTGCCACAAACATTTTGTCACATAGAGGTCCCTTTCCCTTCTTTAGTATTTCCTTGGGATATAAGCCCAGTAGTAGCACTGTTGGATCAAAGGGTATGCATAGCTTGATAACTTTTGGGGCATAGTTCCAAATTGCTCTCCAGAATGGCCAGATTCTTTCACAACTCCACCAACAATGTATTAGTGTCCCAGTTTTCCCACATCCCCTCCAACATTCATCATTATTTGTTCCTGTCATCTTAGCCAATCTGACAGGTGTGTAGTGGTATCTCACAGTTGTCTTAATTTGCATTTCTCTGATCAATAGTGATTTGGAACACTCTTTCATATGAGTGGAAAGAGTTTTAATTTCATCATCTGAAAATTGTCTGTTCATATCCTTTGACCATTTATCAATTGGAGAATGGCTTGATTTCTTATAAATTAGAGTCAATTTTCTGCATATTTTGGAGATAAGCCTTTATCAGAACCTTTAACTATAAAAATGTTTTCCCAATTTGTTACTTCTCTTGTAATCTTGTTTGCATTAGTTTTGTTTGTACAAAAGCCTTTTAATTTGATGTAATCAAAATTTTCTATTTTGTGATCAATAATGATCTATGCTTCTCCTTTGGTCACAAATTCCTTCCTCCTCCACAAGTCTGAGAGGTAAACTATCCTATGTTCCTCTAATTTATTTATGATCTCGTTCTTTATGCCTATATCATGGACCCATTTTGATCTTATCTTAGTATGTGGTGTTAAATGTGGGTCCATGCCTAGTTTCTGCCATACTAATTTCCAGTTTTCCCAGCAGTTTTTGTCAAATAATGAATTCTTATCCCAAAATTTGGGATCTTTGGGTTTGTCAAACACTAGATTGCTATTTTTATTCATTATCTTGCCCTGTGAACCTAACCTATTCCACTGATCAACTAGTCTATTTCTTAGCCATTACCAAATAGTTTTGGTGACTGCTGCTTTATAATATAGTTCTAGATCAGGTACAGCTAGGCCACCTTCATTTGATTTCTTTTTTTCATTACTTCCCTTGAAATTCTTGACCTTTTGTTCTTCCATATGAATTTTGTTGTTATTTTTTCTAGGTCATTAAAATAGTTTCTTGGGAGTCTGATTGGTATAGCACTAAATAACTAGATTAGTTTAGGGAGTATTGTTATCTTGATTATATTCGCTCAGTCTATCCAAGAGCACTTGATATCTGTCCAATTAGTTAAGTCTGACTTTATTTTTGTGGCAAGTGTTTTGTAATTTTGCTCATATAATTCCTGACTCTCCTTTGGTAGATATATTCCCAAATATTTTATACTATTGACCATTATTTTGAATGGAATTTCTCTTTGTATCTCTTGCTGTTGGATTGTGTTGGTAATGCATAAAAATGCTGAGGATTTATTTTGTATCCTGCAACTTTGCTAAAGTTCTGAATTATTTCTAATAGCTTTTTAGCAGAGTCTTTGGGGTCTCTAAGTATACCATCATATCATCTGCAAAGAGTGATAGTTTGATTTCCTCATTACCTACTCTAATTCTTTTAATTTCTTTTTCGGCTCTAATTGCTGAGGCTAGCATTTCTAATATGATATTGAATAGTAATGGTTATAGTGGGCAACCTTGTTGCACTCCTGATCTTACTTGGAAAGGTTCCAGTTTATCATCATTACATATGATGTTTACTGACAGTTTTAAATATATGCTCCTGATTATTTTAAGGAATAGTCCATTTATTCCTATATTCTCAAGTGTTTTTAGTAGGAATGGATGTTGGATTTTATCAAATGCTTTTTCTGCATCTATTGAGATGATTATATGGTTTTTGTTAGTTTGGTTATTGATATAGTCATTTATGCTAATAGTTTTCCTAATATTGAACCAGCCCTGCATTCCTGGTATAAACCCCACTTGGTCATAGTGTATTATCCTGGGGATGATTTTCTGTAGTTTTTTTGCTAATATTTTATTTAAGATTTTAGCATCAATATTCATTAGGGAGATTGGGTCTATAATTTTCTTTTTCTGTTTTCAGCCTACCTGGTTTGGGTATCAGTACCATATCTGTGTCATAAAAGGAATTTGGTAGGACTCCTTCAATCCCTATTTTTTCAAATAGTTTATATAGCATTTGACTTAGTTGTTCTTTAAATGTTTGGTAGAATTCACATGTAAATCCATCTGGTCCTGGGGATTTTTTTCTTAGGGAGCTGGTTAATAGCTTGTTCTCTTTCTTTTTCTGAAATGGGACTATTTAGACTATTAGACTATTTAGATAGCATGTCTTGTATGAGGGGAGTAAAGTATAGTAATACTAAGAAAGAAAAGGAAGGACTCTATGTATCAATCAGAGGATTTTATATTTGATCCTAGAGAGCCACTGGAGTTTATTGGTCAAACCCATACTTTAGTCAGGTCAACTTGATAGTGATAGTGAGAATGGACTGGAGGGGAAAGAGACAACCAGAAGATTGGTTGGTTGGCTTGGTGGGCGATTGTTCTCTTTCACTCTTTTTTATTATTATTATAGCTGTTTATTGACAAAACATATACATAGGTAATTTTTCAACTTTGACCCTTGCAAAAACTTCTATTCCAACTTTTCCCCTCCTTCTCTCTACCCCCTACCCTAGATGACAGTAGTTCCATACATGTTAAGTATGTTAAAATATAGGTTAAATATATGTATACATATTTATATAGTTATTGTTGCACAAGAAAAATCAGATTTAGAAAGAAGGCAAAAATAACCTAAGAAGAAAAAACAAAAATGCAAGCAAACAATAAGAGAAAGAGTGTAAATGCTATGTTGTGGTCCACACTCATTTTCCAGTGTTCTTTCACTGGGTGTAGCTGATTCTGTTCATTTCTGAACTGATTTGGATCTCTCATTGTTAAAGATAGCCACTTCTATCAGAATCGATCCTCATGTAGTATTGTTGTTGAAGTATATAATGATCTCCTGGTTCTGCTCATTTCACTTAGCATCAGTTTATGTAAATCTCTTTAAGCCTTTCTGTATTCAGCCTGCTGGTCATTTCTTACAGAACAATTCCATAACATTCATATACCACAATTTATTCAGCCATTCTCCAATTGATGGGCATCCATTCAATTTCCAGTTTCTAGCCCCTACGAAAAGAGCTGCTACAAACATTTTGGCACATACAGATCCCTTTCCCTTCTTTAATACATCTTTGGAATATAAGCCCAGTAGTAACACTGCTGGATCAAAGGGTATGCACAGTTTGATAACTTTATAGTTCCAAATTGCTCTCCAGAATGGTTGGATCCATTCACAACTCCACTAACAATGCATCAGTGTCCCAATTGTCCCACAACATTCCAACATTCGGTATTATATTTTTGTCATCTTAGCCAATCTAAGAGGTGTGTAGTCTCAGAGTTGTCTTAATTTACATTTCTCTGATCAATAGCAATTTTACTTTTCATATGAGTAGAAATGGTTTCAATTTCTTCATCTGAAAATTGTCTATTTTAATGGTCTTTGACCATTTATCAGTTGGAGAATGGCTTGATTTCTTATAAATTTAAGTCAATTCTCTATATATTTTAGAAATGAGGCTTTTATCAAAACCTTTAACTATAAAAATGTTTTCCCAGATTATTGCTTCTTTTCTAATCTTGTCTGCATTAAGTTGGTTTTACAAAAGCTTTTCAACTTCATATAATCAAAATGTTCTATTTTGTGATCAATGATGATCTTTATGATGGTGATCATCATCAATGATGATGGTTGCAAATTCTTTTCCTCCTCCACAGGTCTGGGAGGTAAACTAACCTATATTCTTCTAATTTATTTATAATCTCATTTTTGATTTGCCTAGATCATAAACTCATTTTGATCTTATCTTGGTGTACAGTGTTAAGTGTGGGTCAGTGCCTAGTTTCTGCCATACTTATTTCCAATTTTCCCAGCAGTTTTTGTCAAATAGTGAATTCTTATCCCAAAAGTTGGGGTCTTGGGTTTGTCAAACATTAGCTTGCTATAGTTATTGACCAATTTTTTCCCTTTGAACCTAATTGTCCTTCATTCTTATTCATTCATTTATTTATTTATTTATTTATTTGTTTGTTTGTTTGTTTGTTTGTTTGTTTGTTTATTTATTTATCTATTTATCTATCTATCTATTTATTTACTCATTCATTCATTCATTCATTTATTTGTTTGTTTGTTTGTTTATTTATTTATTATTAGTTTTTATTTACCAGATATTTGCATGGGTAATTTTACGACATTGACAATTGCCAAACCATTTGTTCCAATTTTTCTCCTCCTTCCCCCCCTCCCCAGATGGCAGGTCGACCAATACATGTTAAATATGTTAGAGTATAAATTAAATACAATATATGTATACATGGTTGTCCTTCATTCTTGAAGAAGACTGAAATGACATCACTATGTTCGAGTACAGTTATATGTGGCTGATCAGATCAACAAGGGGAAATGGAATTATGGCTCTAATGTTGACCAAAAGGATAAACTTTCTTAGAGACAGGAGTATGCATCAAATATTTTTGAAATTGCTATCATTCCACTCTGGGTTTTCAAATTAGTTGGTTTTCTTTTTGGTACTGTGATTTCCAGATTATTTGCTTGGGCCCCTTTAAGTACCTGAATCCCCCTGAATTCCCCTGACTTAGACTATTTAGTCTCAAAATGGCAGACTGTCTCATTGCACAGCTTCATATAAATGAAAAAATATAAATGTATTTCTTCAAGTGTATTCTAATAATAGTATTTTTTTAATAGAATCTGCAGGTATATTGTATTCTTGAAGTAGAAAATTCAAATAGTAATTGCTTCATGTTGGATAATAAAGTAGATGATCGGGGCAGAGAAAATTCATTAGGTTTCTGACAGGTACATTAAAGATGAACAAACCAACTATGTCATAGACTTGGCAAGAAGCATGTTACAAAAAATCACAGCAATATCAGGTAGTAAACAAGAATGAGAGAATGACCTTTATAGACAGGTGCTTCTGGAGGAAAATACTCTAAAAGGAAATTTTTAAAAAAAGGTTTTAATAACTTCACAGAGATGAAACAAGAAAGCATACTTCAGACTGTAATAGAGGAAAAAAGGAATGGATTATTAACACACCTTGTCTCAAACTCAGCTTTCTAGACAGTAAAGAGGATGGGAAGACATCAGGGAAAAGAAAAGAAAAAGAAGAAATAAATTACTTGTGGGTGCTTTAAATTTTCTTCATTTTAGTAGACAACTATGGCTACAGAATTAAAGGGAACACTGTAAGCCCTGACAAGATTTCATATCAAGCCTCAGAGGCTAGATCACTACTGAAAGAATGAGATTTTACAGGAGTTATTGATAATACTAGACAAGGGTAATATGTTTTGTATTATGGAAAGAATATTAATGGTATTGGGATTTTTGTTCTCATTTCTCTCTCTCTCTCTCTCTCTCTCTCTCTCTCTCTCTCTCTCTCTCTCTCTCTCTCTCTCTCTCTCTTTTCCCCTCCTTTCCCCTCCTTTTCCTTTTCTCCCTCCTTCTCTCCATCCCCAATATTCTGGAGAAAATTTGTACAGAAGCTTAATAATACTAAAAAAAGTGGTTAGGGTATCATAAGTTAGAATTAAATTAGTTGGCTCTTGCCCTCTTGTTTGGGTGTCTTCCATTATTACAATATCAAATACTAATTGTTCTGAAAATAAAATAATTCACTTATCAATATCCATCTTTTTCTCTCTCCGTCCTACTCTCTTTTTCTTTTTTATTAACTTCCTCCCTTCTTTCCTTTTTTCTTTCTTCTTCTTTTCTTATCCCCTTTTCCTGTCTCCTTCCCTCCCTCCTTCCTTAGTTATTGCTTTAATTTCTTTTTTTCATTGGTGGTAAGTTAATCCTTTTCATTTTTAATGCAGGTGATTTGGTTTTTTTCTTTCCTTTTTCTGATCAAGTTAACCAAAGGATTATCTACTTTGTTGGTTTTTTTCAAAAGCCAACTCTTAGTTTTTTTTATTCAATAATTTTTTAGTTTCTATTTTTATTAATCTCTTGAGTTTCAGAATTTCTAATTTAGCATTTAATTGGAGGATTTTAATTTGTTCTTTTGCTAACTTTTTAGTTGCATACCTAATTCATTGATCTCCTCTTTCTCTATTTTATTCATGTAGATATTTAGAAATGTAAAATTTATACTAAGAACAACTTTGGCTGCAAAGATTTGACAGTTAATAATATGTAAAAAAAGTATGTTACTTTCCAGTAGTTAGGAACCAGAAAAAAAGTCATACACTTCCTGCTGCAAGTTATTTTGCATTTATTTGAGTTTTTTTTTTTTCAAATTTTGGTAGTTTTATAAAAAGTGATTTGACTAATTTTTAAAATATAATATTAGCCATATAATAAAATTAATATTTTAAAAACTTTCCTTAATCAAATTGTATATTTTACTTTGAGCCATATGGAGGAAAACAATATCATTATTTTGTTTAAAATCAATGGATATCAACCATTCTGGAGACCAATTTGGAACTATGCCCAAAGAGTTGTCAAACTGTGCATACCCTTTGATCCAGCATTGCTGCTATTGGGCTTATATCCCAAAGAAATACTGAGGAGGGGAAAGGGACCTGTATGTGCCAAAATGTTTGTGGCAGCTCGTTTCATAGTGGCTAGAAACTGGAAGATGAATGGTTGTCCATTAATTGGAGAATGGTTGGGTAAATTATGGTATATGAAGGTTATGGAATATTATTGCTCTGTAAGAAATGACTAGCAGGAGGAATACAGAGAGGCTTGGAGAGACTTACATCAACTGATGCTGAGTGAAATGAATAGAACCAGAAGATCTCTGTACACTTCAATGTTGTATGAAGATGTATTCTGATGGAAGTGGAAATCTTCAACATAAAGAAGAGCCAACTCACTTCCAGTTGATCAATGATGGACAGAAACAACTATACCCAGAGAAGGAACACTGGGAAGTGAATGTAAATTCTTGGCACTACTGTCTATCTACCCAGGTTACTTATACCTTAGGAATCTAATACTTAAAGTGCAACAAGAAAATGGTATTTACACACATATATTGTATCTAGGTTATATTGTAACACGTGTAAAATGTATGGGATTGCCTGTCATCAAGGGGACGGAGTAGAGGAAGAGAGGGGATAATTTGGAAAAATGAATACAAGGGATAATGTTATAAAAAAATACTCATACATATATACTGTCAAAAATTATAAATAAAATTAAAAAAATAAAAATAAAATAAAATCAATGGATATGGTGGCACATATCTTAGTATTCCCTGTTTAGAAGACCTAAGATGGTGGATTGCTTGAGTTCAGGAATTCTCAGCTGCAGTAGGGTGTCCTTTTAAGTCCTGCACTAATATAGTAAGTTTATTTCTCCAAAGTCCCTCCTTATTTCCCTCCCTCTCCAAAACTAGGAGATCATCAAGATGCCTAAGGAAGGTCAAACTGGCCAGGTCTGCAACAGTCTGAAACACTGAAACAGAGAAGTAGGAAGAATGGTCACTGTTCTTCCAGCCTGGATGAGGTAGGACAACTTAATCTTAGAAAAATAAGGCCTCTGAAGTATATGTTTATATATAATCAGAAGAATTGAGTAGTTTCTAGGTTACCACCTTTTACTTCCAAGTGAGAAGAGATCAATTCTCTAGGAAATGAAAGGATTCCTATTATCTTGTCTCTAAAAGCATTCTGGATGGACAGAATAAGTTTTTTTTTTTTCACCAGAAAAGCCAAGGAAAACAGATTCTGGTAGTATGCTATTCATCTTCCAATAAGCAAGAACAACTCAATTTTCAAAATAAGTATTCATTAGCTAAATGAAAAATTCAAGCTGAAGAGGTGAACTTCATGGTATTCTGACATGATTACTAAAGCAGCAAGAGGTAATAGTAGATAGGTAGGGAATGTTCTTTCTGTTAGCTCTGGAGAGCAGGTAGTAATACCCTGCAGATAGTGAATTGATCTTTTCACATTCCAAATTCAAAGATATTTTTATCAAGTGCAATTCAGTAGATAAGAGTAAATCCATAGATGGTTATCAACATCACTAAATGAAAAGTTATGACATCCTATATATTGATGTTTGTTTATTTCAATTTAGGTCAATGTAAAACAAATATTATTGATTTTATATTAATTTAATATTAAATTCATAATAGATCATTTTCATTAAAAATATTAGATTCTAGATTAAGAAGTCTGGCATGCAGCATCTTGTCATTGTAAGCCCTTATGCAACTCAGTGAATAGAAATGAGTTTGTTTGGAAGAACTATTATGAAAGAAATACTGGAATACTTAATTACTAGATTATGTGGGAATATCCTGCTCTGAATGGTATATTACTTAGATGTCCATAAATATCTATTATCCAAAGAGAAGGGCACTGTTAGTTTATCAGTTACAAAAGATCCACATGCATCCTCTAGTGGCATCATAGGAGCACTGCGGGTACATGATGTCTAACAATCTGTCAATCAATCTAGGGCAGCTACAGCTGGGCTGCATGTATTCCCACCCTACTAAAGCAGCATATTCTAGGCTAGGGAAATAGGACCATTCAATAACATAGTTTATCATAATTTCAAATAGGTATAGTATCAATCTTCACCAATTAGTCATTACTTGCCCAGTAGAAAGAACAGTGTCACTAGATTCAGAGGACCTGGGCTTGCATCTCACTTATGATTTTTTCCACCTGTCAAAATTTGATCCAATCAATTGAAATGCCTGGATTTTAATATCCTTATATATAAAATGAAGATTTTAAGCTAAGTGAACTCTAAAGTTCTTTCTAACTAAAGAGCTATATATATATATCATGAAAATAACTTTCATTGAATGTAACATTGTTACATATAATATGTAGCATATAACAAATTTATATTTTTAATGGAGAGAGAGAGAGAATCAGTATCACTGATAAATACATTGAAAAAGTCAGAATTGCCCTACCACTGTATAAAGATGGTTGAGGTGTTATCTAATATCTTTTAAGTCCCTATTATTCTTTCTAATTATACAATATTAACTTTTGATTTTTCTATGTGTGTGGTTGTTTTTTCTATTTAAATTATTGTTATCATTTTGTACATTGTTTTCTTGCCTCTTACTGCAATCTGTATAAGTCAAAGCAGCTTTTCATGTTTTTTACTCTTTATCATATTGATAAATTCTTATAGCACAGTATTTTTTTTACTTTATTTTTATTTATTTATTTATTTTTGCTGAGGCAATTGGGGCTAAGTGGCTTGCCCAGGGTCACACAGCTAGGAAATGTTAAGTGTCTGAGACCAAATTTGAACTCAGGTCCACCTGATTTCAGGGCTGGTGCTTTATCCACTGCGCCACCTACTTTCCCCCTAGAGCACATATTATTCTATTATTTTACTTGCCACATTTTGTTTCTCCTTTTCTTTTTTTTTATTTTTAAAGCCTTTTATTTTCAAAATATATATGTAGATAATTTTTAACATTCACCCTTGCAAAACCCTGTATTCCAAAATTTTCCTTTCCTTCCCCCTATCCCTTCCCATAGACAGCCAGTAATCCAAAATATGTTAATTTTTCTAAATATAATTCCACAATGATCATGCTGTACAAGAAAAATCAGATCAAAAGGGAAAAATAAAATAAGATAAAATGCAAGCAAATAACAACAAAATGATTGAAAATACTATGTGGTGATCCACCCTCAGTTCTCACAGCCCTATCTCTGGGTGTAGATGTCTCTCTTCATCATAAGACTATTGGAACTGGCCTGAATCATCTCATTGTTGCAAAGAGCCACATCCATCAGAATTATGAAGAGGGCCATGTCCATCAGAATTGATCATTATATAGTATTGTTGTTAAAGTATATAATGATCTTCTGGCTCTGTTCATTTCACTTAGCATCAGTTCATGTAAGTCTCTCCAGGCCTCTTTGAAATCATCCTGATGATTGTTTCTTAGAGAACAATAATATTCCATAACATTTATATATCATAATTTATTTAGCCGTTCTATAACTGATGTGCATACACTCAGTTTCCAGTTTCTTGCCACTACAAAAAGAGCTGCCATAAACATTTTTTGTGTGGATCTTTTTCCCTTCTTTATGAGCACTTTAGGATACAGGCCCCACTGCTGGATCAAAGGGTATATACATTTTGATAGCCCTTTGGGCATAATTCCAAATTTTCTCCACTATGGTTGAATCAGTTCACAACTCCACCAACAATGTAATAGTGTCCCAGTTTTCAGCTTCCCCTCCAGTAATTGTCATCTTTTCCTATTATCTTAGTCAGTCTGAGAAGTATATAGTAGTACCATAGAGTTGTCTGATCAATAGTGATTTAGAGCACATTTTTATATTACTAGAAATAGTTTCAATTTCTTCATCTGAAAATTTTCTATTCATATTTTTTGACCATTTATCAATGGATAATTTATCAATTTATCAATAAATTTATAAATTTGAGTCAATTCTCTATATATTTTAGAAATGAAGCCTTTATCAGAACCTTTAAATATAAAAATGTTTTCCCAGTTTATTGCTTCCTTTATAATCTTGTCTGCATTAGTCTTGTTTGTAAAAAAAAACTTTTTAACTTAATATAGTCAAAATTATCCATTTTGTATTCAATACTATGTTTAGCCATTTCTTGATCCATAGGCATCTACTTTGCTTCTAATGCAAACCCAAAAAGTATTCCTATTAATGTTTTGTTGAATTAATGGATTTTCTTTTTATGTTGGGTTTTAAACTTAGTAATGGAATCTCGATTTCAAAGTGTATGGACATCTTAATCACTTTATTTCCATAATTACAAATTGTTTTCTGATTGGGAGCATTCTTTTGTATTGTTGCTAATATTTGGCAACTCTTCTAGAACTATTTCTCTAATATATTTAAACACTTATTTATCAGAATGACTTTTGAATATAGATATAGTCAGAAAAGCAAAAAAAATTGTAGATTATATATGTATGTTTATTGAATACCAAACCTTTATCAGAGAAACTTGATATGAGTACTATTTTCCATAGTTCACTATATATCTTCTTATTCTATATGCATTTAGTTTGCTGGTATAGAAGTTTTTTCAGTTTCACGTTTTACCTTCTATAATTACATCTTTCTCTTGTTTGGTGAAGAATGCATTTCCTACATATGCCTATGAGAAATATGAAATACACTTTTTTTTACAATATGATTGTTAACTTTAGTCAGTCACCTCTTTACTAAAAAATATTGTAGAATATGATGTAAGGTATTCTAAACTTAATTTCTGCCATTCTTCTTTGTAGTTTTTTTTAAAAAATATTATCAGTTTTTTTTCCCCAAACAATTTATCAAATACTGGGGTATTGAGTTACATTGTTTCTTATCTCCTTAATTTAGAATGTCCCATTGATCCATTCCTCAATTTGTTTTTAACCAACAGCAGGTGACTTTAATTACTATTTCTAAGAGTCATCCCCCACTTTCTACAAGATGGAAATCTAAGAAGATGCAAAGAATTTTATTATCCTCCCCCACCAAAAATATATAGTCACACAAGGATTCAGGGAGTTAATTTTAATCTTACTTTTTTTGCTCTTTTAAAAATTAATTTTTATACACATTGCTTTATGAATCATGTTGGGAGAGAAAAATCAGAACAAAAAGGAAAAAGCATGGGGGAGAGAAAACAACAGAAAAAAGAAGTGAACATAGCATTGTTGATATACATTCAAACTTCATCATTCTTTTTCTGGATACAGATAGAATTTTCTATCCAAAGTCTACCGGGTCTTGGATCACTAAACCCCTGAGAAGAACCAAATCTTTCATAGTTGATCATCATATACTTGCTATTACTGTGTACAATGTGTTCCTGGTTTTGCCTATTTAAATCAGCATTAGTTCATGTAAATCTTTCCAGGCCTTTCTAAAATCAGCTTATTCATTTTTTTTTTGTAGAGCAATACTATTACATTACCTTCAGATATCATAACTTGTTCAGCCATTTCCCAAATGACGGGTATCTACTCAATTTCAAGTTCTTTGCTACCACAAAAAGAACACTACAAGCATTTTTGCACATGTAGATTCTTTTCCTCCTTTGATTTCTTTTGGATACAAACCTAATAATGGAATTGCTGAGTCAAAGAGTATGCACAGTTTTATATCTCTTTGGGCATATTTCCAAATTGCTGTCCAATGTCCCACTTTTCCCACATCCTCTCCAACATTTATCATTGTCTTTTCCTGTCATCTTAGCCAATCTGAGAACTGTAAGGTGGTACCTCTACACAATAGTGATTTAGAACATTTTTTCATATGACTATAGATGGCTTTAATTTCATCATATGAAAATGTCTATTAATACCTTTTGACCACTTATCAGTTGGGAAATGACATGTGTTCTTACATGTCTAACCCAGTTCTTTCTATTTTAGAAGATACCTTTATCAGAAACACTGATTTGTTCCCAGTTTTGTATTTCTCTTTTAATCTTGTTTCTGTTGGGTTTGTTTACAAACCATTTTTAATTTAATATAATTAAAGTTGTTCAATTTGCTTTTCATGTTGTTCTCTACTTCTTCTTTGGTCATAAATTCCTCCATTCTCCAAAGATTTGATAGGTAAACTTTCCCTTGTTCTCGTAATATGCTTATGGAATCACCCTTTATTCCCAAATCATCCTTTTTTATCTTTTGGTATGTAGAATGAGATGTAGGTCTATGCTGTTTTTTGACATATTATTTTACAGTTTTCTCATTGATTTTTATCAAATAATGTGTTTTTATCCCAGAATCTGGAGTCTGGGTGGTTATGAAATAATAGATTGCTATAAGCCTTGATTATTGTATCTAATCTATTCCACCAATCCACCACTCTGTTTCTTAGCCAATACCAAATGATTTTGATGACTGATGTTTTATAATATAGTTTTACTGCTAAGCCACAATCTTTTGTGTGTTTTATCCATCAATTCCCTTGATATTCTTGACCTTTTGTTCTTCCAGACTGATTTTGTTGCTATTTTCTCTAGTTCTGTAAAATATTTTTTGGCAGTTTGATTGGTATAGCACTAAACAAGTAGACCAATTTAGGTAGAATTGCAAATTTTATTATATTAGTTCATTCCAGCCATGAACAATTGATATTTTTCCAATTGTTTAGATATAACTTTATTTTTGTAAGAAATGTTTTGCAATTGTGTTCATATAATTCTTGGGTTTGTCTTGGCAGGTAAACCTCCAAGCCATTTTTTTTATCTACAGTAATTTTAAATGGAATTTTGCTTTCTATCTCTTGGTTGGAGTGCTTTGTCAGTAATATAGAAATGCTGATGATTTGTGTGGATTTATTTTATATCCTGCAACTTTGCTAAAGGTGTTATTTGTTTCCAGTAGGATTTTGGCTGTATTTTCTAGTATTTTCTAAGTATATTATCATATCAACTTCAAAGAGTGATAGTTTTATTTCCTTATTGCCTATTTTAATTCCTTTAATTTCTTTTCTTTTATTATTGTTAAAACCAAAATTTGGTTTGAGATAGATACTGCTTATTATTTTAAGGGAAGCCCCTTCATCCCTATGCTTTCTGGTGGTTTTTAATAGCAATAGGTTTTACATTTTGTCAAAAGTCTTTTTCTGTATCTTTTGAGATTATCATATGATTTCTGTTGATTTTGTTATTGATATGGTCTATTATGGTAACAGTTTTCCTGATATTGAACCAGCCCTGCATTCCTGGTATAAATCCCACTTGGCCTTAGTGTGTATTATCCTGCTGACAAGTTGCTGTAATCTCTTTGTTAATTTTTTTTTTTTTTAGAATTTTTGCATCAATATTCATTAGGGATATTGGTCAATAATTTTCCTTTTCTGTTTTGTCTCTTCTTGATTTAGGTATCAGTATCAGTATCAGTATCATATGTGTGTCATAGAAGGAATTTTCCAAGACTCCTTCTTTACCTACATTTTCATATAGTTTATGTAGTATTGGAATTAATTGTTCTTTAAATGTTTGGTAGAATTCACTTGTAAATCTATCTAGTCCTGTAGATATTTTCTTAGGAAGTTCATTGATAGCTGGTTCAATTTCTTTTTATGTAATGGAACTATTTAAGTAATTTATTTCCTCTTCTGTTAATCCGAGAAATTTGTCTATTTCTAAATATTCATCCATTTCAGTTAAATTGTCAGATTTTCTGCCATTCAGTTGGGAATTAGCTCCTTATTATCACTTTAGTTTCTTTTTCATTGGTGGTAAGTTCTTACTTTTCCTTTTTTGATGCTAGTGATTTGTTTTTTTTTCTTTCCTTTTTCTAATCAAATTAACCAAAGGCTAATATATATATATATATATATATATATATATATATATATATATATATATATATATGCATATATATATATATATGTATATTTATGAAACCAACTCTTGTTTTTTTCTTTTTCTTAGTTCAATAATTTCCTTAGTCTCCGTTTTATTAATCTTTTCTTTGGGTTTCAGAATTTCTAATTTGCTATTTAATTAGGGGATGTTAATTTATTCTTTTTTCTAGCTTTGTTAGTTGCATGACCAATTCATTGATCACTTTCTTTTTTATTTATATAATTATTTAGAGATGTAAAATTTCTAAGAACTTCTTTGTCTTGGTCCCATCAATTTTGGTATGTCTCCTTATTGTCATTCTCTTGGTGATTTGTTGTTTGACCCAACCATTCTTTACAACTAGATTATTTAATTTCCAATTGGTTTTTAGTCTATCTTTCCCTGGCCCTTTATAGAATATAACTTTATTGCATCATTGAAAATTTTGAAATTTTATGTCCTATTACATTGTCAATTTTTGTGTAGATGCTATGGACTGCTGAGAAATAGGTGGATTCCTTTCTTTCTCTAGTCAATTTTTTCCAGAGGTCTATCATATCTAGGTTTTCTAGAATTGTATTAACCTCCCTAGTTTCTTTCTTCTTTATTTTATAGTTAGATTTGTTGATTCTGAGAGGGAAAGCTTGAGGTCCTTTACTAATATAGTTTTGTAGTTTATTTCTTCTTGTACTGCTATCATCTCTAGGAATTTGTACTATCACATTTATCTTTGATACCTCTATTTTGATATAATTAGTTTCCTTAGTTTGCTTTTTCTTTTATTTTGTACACTTAAAGCATTATTCTTAGGAAGGGTCTATAAGCTTTATCAGACTGAAAAGAGGTCCACATACCAAAAAAAATAGAGGTAATGTATCAAAATTCCTCATTTTTAATAGTGATAAATATGAGAGAGATTACAAGTAAAAACCTCTGTATGCTATTAATTTAGTTATATTGCAGGTTAACCATATCCTTCACCTGAAGCAATGGAAAGTCTATAATATATTCCTATTTTCTACCTAATCCAAAATCAGCTCAATTGACTTTCATGTATGAAAATTATGAAAAGCACTTCATAAGAGACAAATATTATTAAAACCATGGCAACATTTCCTTTCCCATCTTAATTCCATATTTTTTACAAATCCATCAATACTTTGAAAATTGCATATTTTCATAATTATTTGGTTTTATTTGTTGTTCTTCCTCTCCTATTTTTGTTTTTAATTTATGGGGTTTATATATATATGTATATATATATATATATATATATGTATACATATATATGAGATATTGAAGGGGAAATAGTTCTATTAAATAGTTTTATGCTAAAATTTTTCATCATATCTTTTTTTCAGCTGATGATTATAATGTGTAGGTATTATGATGTATAGCTGACTGTAAAACTACTTGCAATTTAAGTTTGTAGAAATAAAATCTTAAAAACTATTTATTATTCAGACAGCTAACAGTTGCTAAATTATATCCCTTACAAAATAAATGTTTCTTTAAACTGATAGGGGACAAAAAAAGAAAACAAATTGTGTTGCTTTAATAATGCCAGTTAGTTAAGTTGAAGGTTGTAAGGAAACTCTGCTATATATCTAAATTCTTACCTACTATACTAGTTAAACCAATCTGGTTTGCAGAGAAACAGCAAATATTCTGGGTATAAGGGAAATTTAGGTTTTTGAAATCTCTAAAATGTATAGAATTCATTAATTTGTGGAGGAATAATTCAGTATTAATTCTTTAAACTAGTGTTTCACACAATCCAAGTCAATTCTTTGTCTTGAGATTTTATGTATGAGATTTTAGAATTTAGGAGTTCTTTGAAAGATAGCCAGTTTATAATCCTCTGTTTTAAAAAATGAAAGAGAATCTTTTCCCAGATCAAAATTATAATAATATTAAATGACTGATTGTTTTATTACTGAGTCTAAATATCCATCCTATTTTAATGTTTTCACTAGTGGACTAAAAGTCAAACCTTATGACATACCAATTGTATGCCATTTGTTTATAATATCAACTTGATAGCTTTTGAGATCAATGATGGTTTAAAGTTAACCCAGTTTAAGTGATAATAAGCTTTTGTGTAAAAAAAAAAAAGCAGAGAAAAAAAGTGACTTTACATTAAGCTTATTTCATTTACTTCTTGAAATTCCTGAAGTAAGACATTTTTGAGATAGAGGGAAGTAGCTTGTTCTTGAAGACAAATATCACCATATAAAACAAGAGCAAGAAAATGCTAATCATTTAAGTATATATTCCCAACATACCCCAAAAGTCTAATGTAAAAGAAAGACAAAGTCATCTCATATCCTCTGGGACCCTCAATGTATTGTAAATATTAAGTAATTGTTTTATTTCTTCTCTCTGAGGAACAAAGAGAGGTCTTTACTGGTATGAGAATATCTTAGAAAAATTAAATAATGGGTTGCTCATAGGAACTTGTCTTCTTAATTGGTTCCTTATATTTCTTATACAATTCCTCCTCCATACCATCTGTCAACATGACTAGGTCAGTCCTTTACAACTCCTCAAGCTTTTTTTCCTTCATAGACTTCCAACACTCAACTTCTTCACTGTCCAATAAGTTCCCAATTCTTTGCAATTTGACTTTTGATCTCACCATTAAAATTAAATATCTCTGTTCAAGCCTATTACTGATCTTAGTCTTTACTTTTCATAACCTTTCTATGGATTTTCACATTAGTGACCATCTCTTCTAAGATGCTTCCCCTCTTTTTGTTTTCATGACTCTTTATGCTCCTTGCTCTTCTCTTTAAACTATCTGACCACTTCACAGTCTCTTCATCTTTTCCCAACCCACAAAACTTGGGACAATTGCAAGATTAAATCCTGGACTCCCTTTATGTCTCTCTAAATTTTCTTTTAGCAATTTTATAAGCATTCATTTGTTCAATTTAATTTAATAAGAACTTATGATCAATTAATAAATTGATCAGCATTAATTATTATTTCCAGCAGATGACTTCCAGGTTTTTCTCTAGATCTATTATCTCTCCTGAACTTCAATCCTAATTGCCTCTGACTCATAAGGCCCACAAATTCAGCTCACATGAAATGAACCTCCCTTTCCTCCTCCCCACCAAATCCTTCTCTCTTCCAAACTTCCTTATTTCTGATAAGGCCATCACCATCATTTCAATCACTTGGATTTATAAATTCAGAGTCTTCTTTGAGTCTTTTCTCTTCCTCCTCCATATTTAATAAATTTCCAATTCTACTCTCATGGTATCTCTTCTATGCCTCCCTTTCTTTCCACTCACATACTTCTACATTAATTTGGACCCTCAATTACCTCTCACCTAGAGCAATATAATAAATAACTAATTCTTCTCACTTCTAATCATCTTCTTCATTCCATCTTTCACATTGCTGTCAAAGTCATAATATTGAATAGTATTATCATCCCTAAAATATTTCTAAGTATTTATTCTCAACATTCTAAATAATATTCCTAAAATATTAATCATTCTGTTGATCATTCGCTGAACAAATAGATTTCAAATATTGTGCTATTGGGGACTAAAACCCAAAAAGTAGCTGACATTCTATTGAAAGAAAGGAAATCTACAAAGAAAAAACATACAAAATATAAATAATTTAAATCCCTAAAATTTTCAGGGTGAGATGACTGTTATTTGTGGTTAAGAAAAAGGGGAGAAAAAGAAAGGGGAAAAAAGATTGGTTTCCTGTATAAGACAAAGGAAGCTAGAGAGTTGGGGGTGGGGGAGGTGAAAGGGGATTGGGGAAGAAACACATTCTAAGCATGCAGAGCTATGTAAATGTATTGAAAGAGAATGGAATGTTTTATGTGAAGAACATCAAGAAGACTATTTGAGCAGAAGAGAGAATACATGAAGGAGAGTATGGCCTGGTGAGCCCAGAAAGATGGAACCATATTGTTAGTGACTTTAAATGACAAACAGAAGAGTTTGTTTTTTAGAAAAGAAATAAAAGGTAGATATATTAATGAAAAGTAGAACTTTTTGACCATAGGAGACACATGGTCCAAAATGTGCTTTAGGAAGAGTAGTTTGACAGCTTTATTGAGAACAAATTAGAGAAAGGAACAACTTGAAGCAAAGAGGATAATTCTAAGGTCAGCCACTCACTCAAAAAATCTTCAATGACTTTCTATTGTCCCTATGATAAAATAAAATAAAAATCTTTATAGTGATAATTAAAACATTCTTCAACCTCATTTATCTTCTACTCTTTTTTTATGCAGTAACTTTCCACTTCAGTCAAATTAGCTTACTAGTTATTCTCTGTCTCTAACATTCCATGTCCTTCATTTATGCCTTTGCACAAATGGCATCCCATATTTGGGATGAACTCCCTTCTCACTTCTATCTCAAATTACCACTAAATTCCTTAAGATCATAGCTCAGATGGAATTGAACTGCATTAAGGGTGCTCCCTTAATGTAGTTACTGGTTCTAAGAGGTGGAGGTAAAGAGGGAAGCATTCTTACAGATCAAATAAGAAGGTTAGACAAGTTGACATCCTCAATATTCTCTTATTCTAAATCACAGGAACAACACCTCTTGATTTTGAAAATATATAAATAATACAGTATGAAAATAGTATTGTGACATCACTACATGAAATATCCATACCTACAGTAAGTCATTCCAAGGGTTGATCAAACACACCCATCTTTCATGATGAGTAATTGTATAATTATACTTCTGTTCAGAATAACCTGACTGAAAATCCTATTTGCTCAATAATTCCTCAAGAAACATCAAAAGTATACTGTTTCCTTCTAATAATATTTTTGTTATCTCTCTATAGTGTGTATATAGCATATCTCTTTTAATGTTTCTCTCAATTTGGAAATGAGAACAATGATTTTTTCATTGAAAAATTCACTACCAATTACTAACAGAGGCAATGTAATCTGAATAAAATGGATGGAAACCGTGTATTGAAAATTTAGAAGCTTTCAGCCATCACTAAGAGAGAGAAATCCTAGAGGTCCATACTGTTTGAACCTTGGTTCCTAAATACAAATGCATTATCACAGAATAAACTAAATCTGTTATGATGTAGACAACACTTTCCTCTGTTTAACTCTCAATCTTATACCTCCACCAGTAATGATTCTATATCACCTTCCTCTCCATTGCAAGGGATACAATCACTCTCCCATTTGTATCTTTTGGGGTGCAATCATATATCAATAAAATGTGTTTTGTAAAATAAGACACCAAATTTTAGCAGTATTTTCAGATTATTCTATAAAACAGTTTGTATTATTGGCTTTCAGAATAAACATTTCAAAAACCTTAAAAGTGCACATAAAATACAGAATTGGAATACAGCCAAAACTTTTGTTTAAGGTGCTTGAATCCTAATGTTTGTTTCTGATGCAAAAATCTAATATGAAGTTGAGAAGAATTGGGATTTGTGACTGATGAACATTATATATATTCAGTCTCTGATACATCCCTTTGGTTCATAATATTTAGAGGTATGGGGGACATTAAATATCATTTAGTCCAGTCCTGTTGAAATTATATTATATATAATGTTATTACTTTCAAAGAATCATGATAATCATATGTCAATTGACAATATCACTATTTTTAAATAAATTAAGAAGACTGAAATTGGCACTTGGATGGACTGTCTTATATTGTTCTCTAACTCAGAAAGAAAGGAAATTAGATGTTAAAAGTGATTACACTCAGATATCGCTAGGGTAGGGAGAGGTAGAAAGAGCTTTCTCCCTATTTAATTTATTACTTTTCCCCCTGTGGTTGGTATTTTATGCCCTAATCTCAACTAAAACATCGTGGAGATCATGATTGTTTTATACTAAGCACTCCATACTATTACATCTCTCCCTGCAAACATATGCGCATTTGTACTATCTATGAATATGGAATTTCTCTTGCAGATGGGAGTAGATTGACTAGGAACAGATGTTTCCAAGCCAGTATAGTGGCTGTTATCTTCCCCATGGCTTGTTAATAATGAAACTTCATGTGTATTTCAAAATGTCAGCCTCTATCACTGCATGTGTTGTTTCCCTGGCAACAGGAATGATGTTATTATAAGCTACAGTCTCTACCACTGCTGTTACCAAAGTGTTCTCCTACTGAGCTCCACAATGAGATATTGTCACCATGGATGGCAAACCCCCAACCCACACTCCAGCTTTCCTGGTGTGTGTTGTGGTGAGAATGAGGCTTACTTCATGGCCATACTCTTAGCTTCCTAAAGTATGATTATCTCTTCTGTAGACTATGCATTTTACTTTATGCTCTTGATTTTCTTTTTCATCAGATGGCCATGTCGGAGGCAACACAGTGATCATTAATATATCTATGAGAGACTAGCAGGAAAGGAAACAAAGAGAGAATAGAATAAATGACAGACAAAATCAGATTAAAGGCTCATTTAGTCCAAGTATTCCATCTCTTTTTTGAGGAACCAAGTAATGTCTTGTGTGAGAACATAGCTTTGGACTTTCATTATTTCTGGCCTTCTGCATTTTAACCTGAACACAACCACTACCTTTTTAATATTTCTTCTTATGGATTTTTCATTTATTAATTTGTTTAAATCTCTGAGGAACCTACACCTAAATACTTTATCTATATAGACACTTGGACTAAGTTTGAAATGTTTACTTTCTGTTTTGCAAAGAATTACTTCTTTACAAACTCTTCTAATGTGAGGTCACATTACATTCTTTACCATTTAAAAGATGTCTACTAGTCCTGGATTGAGTGAACAATCTGCATTTCCTCTATTTGTATGTTTTATGATTTTATATATCTTTATAAGATGCCCTTTAAGATTCAAGTGACCTGAAGGCATAAGGGGAAATCTGAAATGACTAAGCTCTTATGAATCATTATTGAATTTCTGGTTTAACAAATACCAGACACAAATTTGTTTTCTAGTGACCTAGCTTTCTCCTAAAAATTGAGAACACAAAAAAGCATCAAATTTAATTGAAAGATTGAGACATCTGAGATCTTGTTAATCAAGGCTAATTTAACATATCTAAGAGCTTGTCCTAGATTCTTCACTTCTTTCTCTATTCCTGACTTTTTCTATTTTCTGGACTTAGAATCATATAGAATTTTTATCTGAAAGAAGAAAAATTACAGATCATAGATTCATAGAGAAAAGGCTTATTAGAGATCATGGAGCTGGATTGCCTTATGTCACAGATGAGGAAATTAAAACCCAAGGAGGTTTAAGTGACTTGCCCAGCTTAAATAGTTGGGAAATTTTTCAGATAGATTTTGAACCCAGGCCTTTGCGACCCCATAACTAATTACATTATTACCAAATGTAGACTTTCAGATGACTGAGTTCAGACCTCCATTTTATCTTTGAAAAAAATTAGGTTTAGAATATTTAAGTGAATTCTCTAAAATCATATAACTAATTTATAGCAGACCAGGGACTAGAACCTAAGCTTTACAGTTTAGAGGCTAATGTTTTTTCTACCACACTATATTGCTTTCTTTATTTTTTAACTTAATATGTTTCATTTTTTTCTGCAATTACATGTTAAACACATTTTAATATATTTTTTAAAAATTTTGAATTCAAAATTGTATACCTCCTTCCCTTTCCTTCCTCTGGATTCTTATATTCATATCTGTGGTTTTTATAACACCTTCATTTCCAAATTAAGTCCCTTATTTCTACTCTACCCAGAAGTCTAACCTTTTTTTTTTTTAAGGAAGGGAAAGGGTTATTAAGCAAAACAAATAAAACATTAACTGAATCTCATAGCATGTGCTTAACATAACATTTCCCTTTCATTTCAAAGAAGACAAGTAGGTTAATGTTCTCATTAATCTGTATTTTTGTAGGCAAGCTTGAACATTATAATTACATAACATTCAGTTTTGATCTTTTGTTGTTTTTTCCATGCTTATTGCTATAATCACTATACAAGTAGTTTTATTTACTCTATTTACTTTGCATCAATTCATATGAGTTTTTCTATACCTCTCAATATTCATACTTTGTATTGCAGAATAACATTTCATTGTATTCATCTACTACAGTATACTTAGCAATTTATTTTTTTTTTCCTGAGGCTGGGGTTAAATAACTTGCCCAGGGTCACACATCTAGGAAGTGTTAAGTGTCCAAGACCAAATTTGAACTCGGGTCCTCCTGAATTCAGGGCTGGTGCTCTATACACTGTGCCACCTAGCTGCCCCTACTTAGCAATGTCTCAATCAATGTATCTTTATTTCATTTATAATTTAGTTCTACCAAGAGTACTTCTATAAATATTTTGGTGCTTTTCTTTTTATCTTTGACCTTCCTTGGTATATATGGCTAGCATAGAGATCTTGGGATCAAAGGGTATATTTCTTTAAATAACTTTATTAGCATATTTTCTAGTCACTTTCCAGAAAAATTTGATCAATTTTGCAGTAATAAAGGAATAGTTGTGAAGAACAGATTTAAGCAATTATATAATATCTACTGTGTGTTAAGCATTGTGCTAAACAGTTTTATAGTAATGTTATTTCCTTTGATTTTCACAATAACCCTGCAATGTAGGAAATATTATTATCTCTAATTTACAATTGAGAAAACTAAGGCAAACAGGTTAAGTGACTTGTTCAGTGTCACACTGTTAGTGTCTGGGGGCAGATTTGAATTAACATCTTCTTGGTTCCAAGCCCAACACTCTTACCTGCTCTACCACCTAGCTACCTCAAGAGGCAGGGCAGAGTCATGGAATTCATAGTTTTAAGATAATTATGAACATTAACTAGAGGAAGTAAATCATATGAGCCTTAATATTTTCACTATAAATGATGTAAATGCAAAGTTTTTTTTTTCATTTATCTAAGGAAACAAGAAGTGCTCTTTCATTGGTTCTCATAGGGTTTATGATAAGCCTTTTTGGAGAATAATAATTCAAAATAAATGTAACTTATGAGCAACATCTGTTATAGAGGATGATGATTTGGAGAAGAACTTGAAAAAACATCCTAAAATCAACATATATTTAATCAATTTAGTGCAAATAAGAATTGGGGTGAATTTCCAAAATGTATTGGAAAACATCATCTGTATAATAATAATAATAATATTACCAATAAGAGGTAACATTTATAGAATGATTACTATGTTCCAGACACTATGCTGAGCACTCTTTAGTTTTTAATTTCATTTGATCCTCATAAGAATCTTGGTAGATAGGTGCTATTATTATCCCATTTTACTGATGAAGATCTGAGACAAGTTAAATGACTTATTCAGCACCATAGCTAGCAAGCATATGAGACTGAATTTCAACAAAGGGTTTTTCTAGTTCCATACCCCATAGTTTATTTTCTGTGCCATCTAGCTACCTAGTGTAGGAACAAGAGAAAAGGCAGACACTTAGAGATTTTATGTCAATATATGATGAAATTTTTTTCAAAGAGAATCGAGATGTGCTATACATTGCAAGTACAAAATAATATAAATATTAATGAAATTGATCATATTTTAGCAGAGAGGAAATAACAATTTCTAGTGTTGGCATCATTTGCAAATCACGTCTCTACATGTATTGCATGACCACTGACTAATTAGAACAAATGTCAAAATTGTTATGCAATATAAGAAAAAATAAAAATCACAAGACAGGTAATTGAACTCCAAAAATTCATTTTAACAAGATGTTAAGTCAAAGAATAGAAATAAACAAAAGAACACATATAAATATGGACTACTGAAATTTCTTAAAAATGTAAGAAAATTTCTTAAGAAATCTTACCAAAAATTACATATTACAAGAATAGTAAAAGAGCCTAGAATACATTTTATTGAGCAAAACTGGTCTCCTTGACATCAAGATGAACACATCTTTAGTTATACAATTTTATTTTTTTTACTCCATTTGTCTTGCTTATTTTTAATTAATTAATTTGCAAAACCTTTTGTTTCAACTTTTCTCCTCCTTCTCCCTATCCCTTTCCCCAGATTGACGAATACATGTTAAATATGTTAAAAGTATCAGTTATACAATTTTAAAATATAAATTTATCTGGAAAATTCTATGGAGTATAATGGTGAAAGAATATTAATAATATCACCTCATAAGTAAGTTAGAAGCATTGAAGGAAGGAGTCAAATAGATTTAATGCAATCTCAGTGATTCAAATAACCGATTTCATCTCAATGGCATTAAAGGATAAAGCTTGGAGGAAAATTACTTTAATTTAATTAGCTAAACTAGTTTATCTCCAAAGGCAGAAATATACAGAGATAGGTAGAAGAGACAGATAGACTTTTAAAGGACTAACTGAGCATTTCATGTAGGGGCAAAAATATGAAATAATTATTTTTCTAAATGGACAATTAGCAAGCCATCCTGAGACAAAATAATTTTTTTTTATTTTCAGAAAGGATCAATTACTAATGCTCAGAATTAATTACTTATATGCTCAAAGGAAACTGGCAAAATATGGAGTATTAGAAAGATATGAAGAAATCAAGAAATACTGCCTTCTTAATTTCACAGAAGACATTCCTGACCTTTATTGGACCAGAAAAACACTAGACTTAAGAATGCATTTTCCCTCTCCAAATTTGTCTGCTGACAATTAGGGGAATGTCTATTGTGTTAACACCATAAATATACAATTGCCTCTTGAATTGATTGACTCATCTATTCACTCATATATTTATTTACTCTATAATTCAAAAAACATTTGTTGATCATCTACACATAAAGTTTTGTTTTACTGGGCAGGATACAAAAACAACCCTTAGGTTTAGGCAAATATGATTCCAACTTACAAAAGTATGGGGAAAAGTGAAATTTTCAAACTCTAAACCTGTAGTCTTGATTTCTGGAGAAAGTCTTGCTCATTAGAAAAAATCATTCAACATTAATTCATTAGCTGCCTACTACTTGTCAGGCACTATGCTAGGTGCTGAAGATACAGAAACAAATACGATATTATTCCTGCTCCCAAGAAGTTTACATTCTATTGGGGAACCAGCATATGCAGATATAATGACATATAGAAAATAAGCAAATGGGAGATTGTGGAATGGGAACATCAGCTACTCAGGGAAATCAGGAAGTTTTAATTCAGAAAATAGTATTTTAATTGAGCTTAGAAGGAAGTAAAGAATCTTTTTAAAAGAACTCTTGAAGGAGTACTTTTCACATTTAAGAGATGATTTTGGAGAAAAAGAAGTAATGATCACTGAGAGTTTGACTGACTTCAAAAGCAAGCAGCAGAATAACTTTCTTCTTTTTAGACAGGTGACTAACAGTCCAAGAAATGCCAAGACTTTGTCAAGGAATTTGATGATGAAATCCTTGTGGACAGTATGGAGAGATGTGGTCTTGATGATAGTAATGTTAGGTGAATTCAAAACTAATTGCTATATTTGATCCAAAGAGTAGCAGTTAATGCCAGTGTCTTTTCATGGGATACAATAGAATTCTGTCTCTAACTTTTTTTTTTTTTTTAACCAATGACAAAAGTGAAGATATTGATGAATGCTTATCAAATGTGTGGGTGGGGAAAACTAAGAAGAGTTGCTAATGAGTTGGATGAAATTATTGAAAGAGAGTTCATCGAACTAGAATTTTGGCCAAGACTAAAAGATGAATTTTTACAGGATTAAAGGTAAAGACCTTATATTTCAATTTTTAAAAATGTATAAGGATGGCATGAAAACTATGTGACTAAATGGCAGTTCGTATGAGCAAGACCTAACTTGCAATATGACTCATGACTCATGTGGTAGCAATGACAGAGGCAGAATGGAGTAGGTGTTTGGAACCTGAATTTAAAGAAGAGAGAAGTGAAGGAAAAAAGTGAGAAGTAACTGTAAATTATATTTCTATTTCAGAACTTGCAGATAACAGCTTAGGGCAACTGCTGTTTACATTCAGGCTTTGATAAGTATGTTCTTGATGGAAAAGGGATCTAAAATCCTTAAGACATCTAGAAAATCTTTCTAAGTACCCCTGAAAACTTATTAAGAGTGCCCAATAATAGAGCCTATGTAAAACAGGGGGAGAAGCAAGTAGAGTTTTCTGGCAGGTTGCCATGAAAGCAATGGGGCAAACAAGGATTATATTTCCACAAAGTATGGAAAATAAGGGGAAATTTTGAGTGATCAAGAAAAGTAGATTATTTTTGAATTTCTCAGTGTTAAACAACATATGTTGAAAGCAGAAAAAAAATCTAAGATAACTGTACATTAATTTTCATGGAGAACCTTAACACTACTAAGCCTTTCTAATAATGCAAATTGGTCTCCCTTTTGGTAGAGAAATAGAAAGAATTATAGGATTATCCCTCTACTTTTTAGCTTATTAGAGAGATTTCATGCCCATGAAAAACAACAACAACAAAAAAGAAATACTTCAAAAAGAAAAAGAAGTAAAAGAAATAGGTGAATTTTAAACTATGTTTGTAGATAGAAGGATAGATGCACATTACACAAAGAAAGAAGGGGAAAAGAAATGCTAAATATCCATGAAGGTTTTTTCTGACAGAATAGAAATTCATAGAAGCTAAGAAATGTTGGAAACCAAGGGTGCCACCAGAAGATATGAATGTTCTTTATTGAAAATCCCTTGATGAGTATTTCTGGGGAAGACATGATATAAATAATAGAAAGGTATGCTATGTTCCCAGGGTATTATTCATGAAACAACAGAATCCCATAAAACTTACAAAGCTTAACAAACACCTGATTTCAGTCAAGAGATATTTCTTAATTTTTTACCATGTGGCAGATGCTAAGCAAGATGCTAGAGATAAAAAGAAAGGCAAAAACATGATTCCTGACCTTAAGAAGCTCACAATCTAAAGTGGGAGACAGCAAGCCAACAACTGTATACATGCAAAACATATAGAAAGTAAATCAAAGTTACCTTAATGGAGAAAGAGTAATAGATGAGACCAGCAAAATTTCCTGAAGAAAACACTTGTTTTGAAGTACTTTGTCTTGAAAAATTCCAAAGGATCTACCATGTGGATATGAAGGGCAGAATATTCTAGATATAGGGGTTAACTAGCACAAAGACACAGGGACAGTAGATGAAATATTTTTTTTAGGAAAATACGAGTAGACCAGTATTGCTGGATTAAATAATATATGGAAGGGAGGGTAGTTTAGGACTAGAAAGGTAAGAAGAGGCCAAGTTATTAATATTTTTAAATGCTAGAGTGAATATTTTCTCCTTGAAGTTATATGAGCCACTGCTACTCATTATGACTTCATGAACATGGACAGAACATGGATATTTTAAAACACCTCAAAACTGGAAGGAGGATGGATTGGAATGAAGAGAAACTTGACACAGAGAAATTCATTAAAAAATTATAATAGTTTAAGTAAGAGGTAATAAAAATCTAGTTATTATGGCTTTGTAAAAGGAAAGAAGAGCTGAAAATAAGAGATATTTTGAAAGGAGAAATGACATTATTTGGCAACTAAATAGTTGTAGGGAGTAAGACAATGAAGAAGTCATAGAAATTTCCAGCTTTAGTTACTGGGAGGATGATGGTATTCTCAATAAAAATAGAAGAATTCAGATAAGGACAAGATTGGGGCAGAGATGAGTGGTGGGGTGGATCAAGAATGGTTGGTTTGAGGGACTTCCAGCTAAGATGATGGAGAGGAGGCACACATTTGCTTAAGCTCTGTGTTTTCTCTCAGAATTTATTTCATGACAAGCCTCAGAATTAATACTTGACCAGAAAAAAACCCCACAAATAAGTACCAATAGAAGACATCCTTGAAATTCACCAGAAAAGGTTTGTTTTTGCTCAGGGGCAGGAACGAACAGATCCTACGCAGGCTGAGAGCAATCAGGAGAGCTTGGAAGGCAACTCACATAGCTAAGACCAGAGGGAGGAGGAGTGCGATCTTTGCTGTTTTTCTGGAACGACCTTTACCACAGTGTGGATATTCTGTCTTGGCAGCAAGCCAGGATAAGCAGAGAAGCTGTAAACACAGGAGGTAAAGATTAAAACCCTGAAAAGCTAGCATCTCTGGAGAACTGGCCACCACCACCCGGAGGGACTCAGTGCTTTCTTTGAGCCTCAGAGTCTCAAAGAGCAGACACAGTGCAGCCATTGCTGTCCTGCTAGTGCCTCACTGCTGTCTCCCACAGACTGTAGAGTAAGCCCGGTAACACCATCCAGCCCCATCCCTTCCCCCCAAAAAACAGACCATTTGTTTTTCTTATTAATTTGTTTTCTTTGATTCTTCTCTGACAAAACAAACAAAAAATGTAAAAGGGCTCTAACCATTGACAGCTTCTGTATGGATAGAGAACAGACTTTAAACTCTGAGGAGACTAAAAATAGACTGTCTCCAGAGGAATCCCCAAAGGGGGATATGATCTGCTCCTCCTCAATACACAAAACAGTCATAACAGAAATCAAAAAGGCTCTCACAATAGAGCAGAGAAATTGGAAAAGGAAAGGGAATCTTGGCAAGAGAGTCTGGAGAAGTCACACCACACATTTAAAGATAGAGTGGATAAAGAAATCAAATCCTTGAAAAACAAAATTAGTGAGTTGGAAAAAGAAAACAACTCTCTAAAAAATAAAATGGGCAAAATGGAAAAAAAGTCCATAGAACAAAACAACTCAGTTAAAAACTTAACTGGACAATAACAAAAAGATATAAAAAAAGTGAGTGAAGAAAATACATTATTGAAAATCAGAATCGAACAAATAAAAGTGAATGACTCGAGGAGACTCTAAGAATCAGTTAAACAAAACCAGAAAAATGAAACAATGGAAAAGAATGTCAAGTACCTTCTTGGGAAGACAACAGACCTGCAAAATAGATCCAGGAGAGACAATCTGAGAATAATTGGACTCCCAGAAAAATATGAGGAAAAAAAGAGCCTGGACACTATTTTCCAGGAAATTATCAAAGAGAACTTCTCAGATATTTTAGAAACAGAAGGTAAAATAGACATTAAAAAAAATTCATTGACCACCTACTAAAAGGGACCCTAACATCAAAATGCCAAGAAATATAGTGGCCAAGTGCAAGAACCATCAGACAAAAGAAAAATATTGCAAGCTGCTAGAAAAAAATCAATTCAGATATGGAGGAGCCACAATAAGGATTACCCAGGATCTAGCAGGATCCACATTAAAGTATTGAAGGGCCTGGAATATGATATTCTGAAAGGCTAAGGAATTTAGTATGCAGCTAAGAATAACTTACCAGGAAAAATGAGCATCTTTTTCCAGGGAAGAAGATGGAAATTTAATGAAATAAATTAATTCCATCTATTCTTGATGAAAAATAAATGAATCTAAACAAAACATTGATTTCCAAATACAGAACTCAAGAGATTTCTAAAAAGGTAAAAAGAAATTTTGAGATATTTCTGCCATAAAGATATATAAAGAACACATGTATAATTTCTTCTAGAAACTAGAGGTGGTAAAGAAATTATATCAGAAAAAAGGGTAAAGTGGTGGTACTACATCTCACAAAGAGGCAAAGATAAACTATTATATCTGAGAGAAAGGAGGGAGATAAGCATAGTGTATATCAATAGACATTCGATTTATGGTGAAACTTCTTCCACTTCATTGAAAAGTGAGAGAGAAGGAGTAAGTTAAGGAGAAGGGAATACAGAAATTGTGAGGAAAAGGGGTAAAATAGGGGGAGGAACTCTAAAGTGGGGGAGGGATACTAAAAAGGGAAGGCTGTGAAAAGCAAGTGGTGCTAACAAGTTTAATACTGGAGAGGGGGGTAAGGGGGAAAGGAAGGAGAAAAGCATAAGGAGGGGTTAACATGATGGCAAGCAATACAGATTTAGTCATTTTAACCATAAATGTGAATGGGGTAAACTCCCCCATAAAGAGGAAACAGTTAGTAGACTGGATTAAAAGCTAGAATCCTACAATATGTTGTTTACAGGAAACAAGCAAAAGCAGAAATTGATCTAATTAAAAGAGATAAGGAAAGGCACTGTATCTTGCTAAAAGTAGCATAGATAATGAAGCAATATTAATCAATTTATCAATATTAAACATACAGGCACCAAGTGGTGCAGCATCTAAATTCTTAAAAGAGAAATTAAGAGAGCTGCAAGAAGAAATAGACAGCAAAACTATAATAGTGGGAGATCTCAACCTTGCACTCTCAGAATTAGATAAATCAAGCCGCAAAATAAATAAGAAACAAGTCAAAGAGGTAAATATAATACTAGAAAAGTTTGATATGATAGATCTTTGGAGAAAACTAAATGGAGACAGAAAGGAGTACACTTTCTTCTCAGCATTTCATGGAACCTATACAAAAATTGACCATATATTAGGCCATAAGAACCTCAAAATCAAATGCAGTAAGGCAGAAATAGTAAATGCATCATTTTCAGACCATGATGCAATGAAAATTACATTTAATAAAAAGCTAGGGGAAAATAGACCAAAAAAATAATGGAAGCTAAATAATCTCTTACTAAAGAATGATTGGGTAAAACAGCAAATCATGGACATAATTAATAACTTTACCCAAGAAAATGATAATAATGAGACATCATACCAAAATGTGTGGGATACAGCCAAAGCAGTAATAAGGGGAAATTTTATATCTCTAGAGGCCTACTTGCATAAAATAGAGAAAGAGAAGGTCAATGAATTAGGCTTACAGCTAAAAATGCTAGGAAAGGAACAAATTAAAAATCCCCAGACAAACACGAAACTTGAAATTCTAAAAATAAAAGGTGAAATTAATAAAATTGAAAGTAAAAAAAAAACTATTGAATTAATTAATAAAACTAAGAGTTGGTTTTATGAAAAAACCAACAAAATAGACAAACCCTTAGTAAATCTGATTTAAAAAAAGGAAAGAGGAAAAGCAAATTATTAGTCTTAAAAATGAAAAGGGAGAACTCACCATAAATGAAGAGGAAATTAGAACAATAATTAGGAGTTACTTTGCCCAACTTTATGCCAATAAATTCAATAACTTAAATGAAATGGAAGAATACCTTCAAAAATATAGCTTGCCCAGATTAACAGAGGAAGAAGTAAATAATCTAAATAGTCCAATTTTAGAAAAAGAAATAAAACAAGCTATTTACCAACTCCCTAAGAAAAAATCCCCAGGACCAGATGGATTTACATGTGAATTCTACCAAACATTTAAAGAACAATGATATATAAACTATTTGAAAAAATAGGGATTGAAGGAGTCCTACCAAATTCCTTTTATGAAATAGATATGGTACTGATACCTAAACCAGGTAGATTGAAAAGTGAGAAAGAAAACTATAGACCAATCTCCTTAATGAATATTGATGCTAAAATCTTATATAAGATATTAGCAAAAAGACTTCAGAAAATCATCCCCAGGATAATACATTATGACCAAGTGGGATTTATACCAGGAATATAGGGCTGGTTCAATATTAGGAAAACTATTAGCATAATCGACTATATCAATAACCAAATTAACAAAAACCATATGATCATCTCAATAGATGCAGAAAAAGCTTTGACAAAATCCAACATCCATTCCCACTAAAAACACTTGAGAGTATAGGAATAAGTGTACTATTCCTTAAAATAATAACGAGCATATATTTAAAACCATCAGTAAATATCATATGTAATGGTGATAAACTGGAACCTTTCCCAGTAAAATCAGGAGTGAAACAAGGTTGCCCACTATCACAATTACTATTCAATATTGTACTAGAAATGCTAGCCTCGGCAATTAGAGCTGAAAAAGAAATTCAAGGAATTAGAGTAGGTAATGAGGAAATCAAACTATCACTCTTTGCAGATAACATGATGGTATACTTAGAGAACCCAAAGACTCTGCTAAAAAGCTACTAGAAATAATTCAGAACTTAAGCAAAGTTGCAGGATACAAAATAAATCCACATAAATCCTCAGCATTTTTATACATTACCAACACAATCCAACAGCAAGAGATACAAAGAGAAATTCCATTCAAAATAATGGTCAATAGTATAAAATATTTGGGAATATGTCTACCAAAGGAAAGTCAGGAATTATATGAGCAAAATTACAAAACACTTGCCACAAAAATAAAGTCAGACTTATGTGCTCTTGGTTAGGCTGAGCAAATATAATTAAGATGACAATACTCCCTAAACTAATCTATTTATTTAGTGCTATACCAATCAGACTCTCAAGAAACTATTTTAATGACCTAGAAAAAATAACAAAATTCATATGTAAGAACAAAATATCAAGAATTTCAAGGGAAGTAATGAAAAAAAAATCAAATGAAGGTGGCCTAGCTGTACCTGATCTAAAACTATATTATAAAGCAGCAGTCACCAAAACCATTTGGTATTGGCTAAGAAATAGACTAGTTAATCAGTGGAATAGGTTAGGTTCACAGGACAAGATAGTGAATAAAAATAGCAATCTAGTGTTTGACAAACCCAAAGATCCCAACTTTTGGGATAAGAATTCATTATTTGACAAAAACTGCTGGGAAAACTGGAAATTATTATGGCAGAAACTAAGAATGGACCCACACTTAACACCACATAGCAAGATAAGATCAAAATGGGTTTGGCATAAAGAACAAGATCATAAATAAATTAGAGGAACATGGGATAGTTTACCTCTCAGATTTGTGGAGGAGGAAGGAATTTGTGACCAAAGGAGAACTAGAGATCATTATTGACCACAAAATACGAAATTTTGATTACATCAATTTAAAAGCTTTTGTACAAAACTAATGCAAACAAGATTAGAAGGGAAGTAACAAATTGGGAAAACATTTTTACAGTTAAAGGTTCTGATAAAGGCCTCATCTCCAAAATATACAAAGAATTGACTCTAATTTATAAGAAACCAAGCCATTCTCAAATTGATAAATGGTCAAATGATATGAACAGACAATTTTCAAATGAGGAAATTGAAACTATTTCCACTCATATGAAAGTGTTCCAAATCACTATACATCAGAGAAATGCAAATTAAGACAACTGTGAGATACCACTGCACACTTGTCAGATTGGCTAAGATGACAGGAAAAAATAATGATGAATGTTGGAAGGGATGTGGGAAAACTGGAACACTGATGCATTGCTGGTGGAGTTGTGAAAGAATCCGACCATTCTGGAGAGCAATCTGGAATTATACCCAAAAAGTCATCAAACTGTGCATACCCTTTGATCCAGCAGTGCTACTACTGGGCTTATATCCCAAAGAAATACTAAAGATGAGAAAGGGACCTCTATGTGCCAAAATGTTTGTGACAGCCCTTTTTGTAGTGGCTAGAAACTGGAAAATGAATGGATGCCCATCAATTGGAGAATGGTTGGGTAAATTATGGTATATGAATGTTATTGAATATTATTGTTCTGTAAGAAATGACTAGCAGAATGAATACAGAGAGGCTTGGAGAGACTTACATGAACTGATGCTGAGTGAAATGAGCAGAACCAGGAGATCATTATATACTTCAGCAAAAATACTGTATGAGGATGTATTCTGATGGAAGTGGATATCTTCAACAAAGAGAAGATCTAACTCACTTCCAGTTGATCAATGATGGACAGAATCAGCTACCCCCAAGAAAGAACACTGGAAAATAAGTGTAAACTGTTTGCATTTTTGTTTTTCTTCCCAAGTTATTTTTACCTTCTGAATCCAATTCTTCCCGTGCAACCAAAAAACAATTGGTTCTGCACATATATATTGTATCTAGGATACACTATAACATATTTAATATGTATGGGAATGCCTGCCAATTAGGGGAGGGGTGGAGGGAAGGAGGGGAAAATTTGGAACAGAAGGGAGTGCAAGGGATAATGTAAAAAATTACCCATGCATATATACTGTAAAAAAAGTTATAATTATAAAATAATAAACATATATTAAAAATGGTTGGTTTGAGATGGTTATGGGACATGTACTTCAAAATGTTCGAAATGCAGTTGATATTGCATGATTGATTCATACAAGGACAGACTAAAGAACAAGAAGATAGAAAAGATAGAAAAATACAATGAGAAAAATTATTATGTCTGTGAAAGAAAACAAAGGTTTTATGAGTACAAGTAATATGTATCATGATTCTCATAAAGAAGGTTTGGGTCTCAGAAGATAAAAATGGATTTAAGATGAAAATCAAAAAGTGGTCCTGGCCTTACATCATAAATTGAAATACAGAAATAAAGGATGTCATGTAAGTACAAAAGAAGCCTACTAAGAGACAGTAAAATGTTGTGTCTTTTGAAGAATAAATTTAGCATTAAAGCAATCCAACAAATTATTAGTAGACGTTCCATTAGAGGGAAAGACAAGGATTGGAAGGGACACAGAGAGAAATGATGATAGCAATTAGTGTGAATAATGTGTATTTTGAAGAGGTCATATTTTAAAAATTATCACCATTCAAAGTTATGATTATATGTAAGATGATAATTTAAAAAATTAAAATAAGTTTGAATCTTTTTACCTCTCATTCCTTTTTCTTTAATTCTTCTCAGGCTTCTCTTCCCCTGCTGCTGCTATAATGAGCTTCTACTCAGTGGCTTACACGTAAACCTCCTGATTCAACCACTGACTTTAAAAATCACAATTCTTCCAAATTTTTCCAATTAAATAAATAGTTCTTTATATCTGACTATTTCAGAAGTATGATTTGTAATCATACTCCAGTATTCAAAGTTTATATGATTTCTCTTTTTCCTCGTTCTACCCACTTTAATAATAAAACAAATATATGTAAATTTGGGACAGTACTCATGCTATACAGCTCTGGAATTCTTAACAAGATAGTCTTTCTCTCTGATGTTTGATGTTTCTCTTGAAACTGTGTTTATTTATGTTCACATTTGTTTATTTTAATAAATAAAATTTTCCTCTTACTGCTTAAGGCAAGAAATTGCTCTCACAGAAGTGAGGCATTATTCCATATCGTCAATGAGTTTTAGGTCCTCACGTCTATATTACAGATTATCTTCTTTCCAAAACAATTGAAAATTCTGTCTAAAGCATATTTCTTCATACACATATTTTTATCAGAATATTAAAGTTGAGACAGCTTGGTGGCACAGTGGATAGAGCACTAGCCCTGAAGTCAGGAGGACCTGAATTCAAATCTGGTCTTAGATACTTAACACTTCCTAACTGTATGACCCTAGGCAAGTCTCTTAACCCTAATTGCCACAACAACAAAAAAGAAATATTAAAGTTGTTTCTTTATTTGTATTAGGCATCAAAATGTTCATTTTTTGATAGTTACAATATCTTTGTTAATATAAATTTCTTCCTCAAAAATATAAATATCTTCCTTTATGCAAACACTCTTCTGTTTTTTTCATCATTACTTGATCCTTATGAAATACATCTTAAAGAGACAGTGCACATACCACCAAAGCTACTAATTTTTTTTTTTGGTTAACCAGTTTTTGTTCAAAGATAATCTACTGAAGGGAATCTGGTATCTCCTCAGAAATGCCAATTTGTTTTGGGTAATTCTCATTTTAGGGAGCTTTAAACCTGTCTGCCTTTTTGCATTGTCTATCCAAAAACTAACTATACCCTTGGGGCTAAGCAAAAAAAGAACAATCTACCTTACACTCAACAGCACTTCAAATGTTCATGTTCATATTTTGCATTTACTTTCCTTCCTTCCTTTGGTCAGTAGGACTTTGTGTTATATATCCACTTAGGATTCTAGGGATAGCCCTGATGCTTGGGGAAGGATTTATCTAATGCCAAGAGTCAGAATCCCATGCTAGTAAGCTATTCCCACTTAGTTACTATGTGTGCTATGAATGTCAGCCAGACATTTAACTACAAGAAAAGAGTATTTCTTAAGGCAGTATAGCAAGAACTTGGATACAAAGTGTCCTCCCAAAAGTTTGTGAAAATATTTCCATCAGCCCACAGTTTAGAGGGAACTGAGTTCAAATTTAGAAGATATGGCAAGTGGTCATAGAAGTCCTTTTTCTGTAGTCCTCAACATGTTCCTATTAGTTTTGTGTTGAATTTCTTGTGGAAACTTGAGGCCACCTTCTTTCATTGGGTCCAATCTCTCACTGGTTCAAGATGCAGATATAGATACTGTCACCATTCCTATTGTACCAGAGAATGCTAGGAAGATGAATCCTTTGGTTTTCTGAGGATCACAAGGCTGTACTCTGCTCTGGGGATTGAAGAATGGGAAGTAAGAATACTAAGGTCTCAGTGCTCACCTCTTCCATTTAAGTAGCGTCTACTCAGAAACTTGGCTGAACCCTTCTTCCTCTCTGGATTCTGAACTAGCTTCCTAGCTGTAATCAAAACTCATAGAGCATAAACAAATCCCTTAAATAATCCAAACAGATTCTCTTTTAAGCCCAGTTGAAATTCCTTGATCAAAAGACTAGTTCTCAATTCTGAGTACTTGATTTAATTGAAATGTATTGTGACCCTAAAGCATTAGGATATAGCATCATATGTAAGTAAAGTGAAATGATTTGATTGATTGACTCAATAACCACAGACTTTTATATTTGAAAATAGCTATCAAATTATGATATCCATTTCCAAATCCTGTTCTCCAACCTAAAAATCCATAGTTTCTTTAATTGATTCTTGAATAACATTATATTCAATTTAATTATCATCCTGGATTTAGAGTAATTACTTGGAGTGAAAACAGTAGCCATCTCAAAGTACTTGAAGGACTCTTATATGAAAGAATTAATTACAACTGTTTTTACTTAGATCCAAATGTAATATTAAGAGCAGTGGGTCAGAGTTGCTATGTATCAGACTTCAGGTAAAATTTCCTAATACTTCAAGTCATCTAAAATAGAATGGGCAATTGGGAATGCAGCAAGGTCCACATTATTCTAGTCATCCAATAAAAGATTAGAGTTTTCAGGGATTTTTTCCTTAGATATATATAAAACCACTGAAGTCTCTTAAAATTCTAAGATTCTATGATGCCACGAAAGGATAAGACACTCAAAATTAGAGGAATGAAGTGACCTATTCCCTGTGGGAAGTGATGTGAATATGATTTGGCTGAAGTACCAATTTAAAATAGCAAGAATGTCTTATAGATATTAGGCATCATCATATGCCTCCCTAACTAAGAGAGGTTGCCAGCATGCCACTTTCAAACTTCCTACAGACTGGCAGACAGAATAATTAGCCTGACACTTAAGTGCTAGATGTGCTTGGGAAGCACGAATTCCCAGTCACCACAATTTCAGTTTAAATAAAGGCACTTTGGTAGAAAAAGGAATTAACACTAGATGTAACACTAAAGTTTTCCTTTAAAAAGCTCAAGTGAAGCTGACCTTTATCTAGCATGTTAAGGTTAGCAAAATGCTTTGCATGTGTTTTTTCATTTGATGCAGAGAGGCTATGAGATATAGTGGGAAGCATTTGGAGCTTGGAAGTAGGTGAAAAACCTGAGACAGAATCCTACGGTTGACACTTCTTAACTAGTGAGTGACTGTGGGCAAATGACTTCACCTCCTCATTGCCATCATCCTCACCCAATCCATTTCTTTTTCTGTAAAATGGAAAAAATGATACTGATAGTGTCTCCCTTTGGGGATTGCTTTGTGGTTCAAATGACAACATATGTTAAGGCTGTTTAAATGTCAGCTACTGGTCCAAGTTATGTTCATTTTTCACATGAGGAAACAGTCTCAAAGTGGGTTTGCATCTTGCCTATAATGACATGTCTAGTGACTGCCATAGACGAGATTTGTAGTTGTATCACTCATGACTCCAGGTCTAATGTACAATCTACTACCTTCTCCTACCTCTCATAAATCAAATTTGGATATTATTTAAAAGTGTGCCCCAGGCTCATATGTGATTTTTTTTGTCCAATTCTTAGTTTAGACACGAGTCATCTCATGATCTATATCTGATAAGAGATATTGTTTTCTTTAGTATTCTGACAAAGTTATATGTAGCTATTGGAAGGAGTGGAATTGTTAGATAACTCAAGCCAATTTCTCCAATTTTTAGAAACCATCACAAACCAACAGATCTATAGTGAGTCTACACAGGGCGCTAACATAGCAATTTGGAACTTAGGTTAGTCCTTGTACCAATGATTACACAAATTTAATACATGATGTCAGAGTTGCAAGGGAATTTAGGAATACCTATTCCAACTCTTTTACTTCATAGATGAGGGAAATGATGTCTGGAAAGTTTAAATCACTCATCTAAAATGAGAATGGTAGTGACTGAATCTCAATTTTTATTGTCCAAATACATTGTTCTTTCCATGATATTATTCTTATATGTCCCAATTATTAAGAATGGCTCAAATAATACAACAAAACAATTTTTCACACAAGGAATCCATTTTGTTGCAGTGGAAAGAGGACTGGTTTTAGAGTCAGTTGACAGGTTCAAATCTTGTCACAGCTACTACCTACCTGTATTATCTTAAGTGAATCTTTTAATTTCCTCATTTGTTAAATTAAGAAGCTGCGATAATTACTGCTGAGATTCCTTTCTAGTTCTACATTTGGGATTCTATGACCTTATAAAATATGAGATAAAGATATGAGTATCATCCTTAATGTATGTATAATTAAACCGAGTTACCCAATAGTATATCAGTTAACACCAGAGTGAATTCTGCCAAGCTATGTGAGGTAATAATAATAGTTATCATTTATATGGTGCTTTAAGGTTTGTATAACACTTTTTAAAATGATACTTCATTGTATCCTTACAACAACCCTGAGCAATGGTTGCTCTTTATTATCTTTATTTTACAGGTGAGTAAACTGAAGCTGAGGGATTTTGTTGGTCAGTCAATAAACATTTATGAAGTACCTATAATGTTCCAGGCACCATTCTACGCGCAGGGTATACAAAGAAAGAGAAAAGACAGTCCAGGCTTTTGAAAAGATCACAATCAAATGGAAGAAAGGTTAAGCTACTTGCTTTAGGTTACATAGCTAGTAAATATCTATGACTGGATTTGAACTCCTTTTCCTGACTTCACCTCCAGGCTTCTATTCATTGTGCAATCTAGCTGTCTCCTAATAGATAAAACATTGATTTAATACTTACTATGACAGACATTATTTCAAAGATGGCAAAATGTATTATTGTTTCACTCACATTTCTTTAGCTTGTCCATGAGAATGATAGAATTTGTCAACTGCTTCACTAAAATCTAGATTAACTATATTTATAATGTTCCATTGATTTATCAGTAATGAACCTTCTGAAAAAGGAAATAAAATTAATATAGCTTGGCCTATTTTTGATGAAGCCATACTACTTTCTTTTTAAAATGGTTACTAGCCATTCCTTTAATAGTAAATTCTAGAATTTTTCCCAAGCATAAAAGTCAAACTTGCTGGTCCTATATTAGACACACATGGTAGAGTTGGGAACATAACTTCAGATCATGAGGCTCTTTATAGTAGACTATTCTGGTCTCCCTTGGAAATCTGTTAGATTTTTACAAAATTGCTTGAAAGAAAAATGGCCATTAGTACTTTTTTGTTCAGGCCTTGCTCTATAATGATGTACTTCATAGATGAAAGGGAAGTAAGTGAACATGGGAGCTTGAATCATTTAATAAGTTTTGATTCTGCTTCTTGTCAAAGATAAACATCTCTATAGCTGGTTTAAGTGCATATTCTTATTTTTCAGCCATCAGTCTTTAAACATTTTATAACCATCATATCCAAACAGAGTACCACGTAGCAGGAATTGCCAATGAATAAATTAAATTATCTACAAACTTTTTACAATACTTAGCACTTGAAATATTCAGTTAAAGCTCAAACTCTTTTTTCCTTAATAGTGTAACTTAAGCATTAGTGATATTACTTAAGTGAATTTTAACAACTTGAGTAAAATGCTATTATCACTTAATAAGAAGAAATAGCTAACGAAAATTAATATATTATGTTCTAGGAAAAATAATGTCATAATTACATGGGATGCAACATTTTAAAATCCAATACTATTTATTGGTGGAGCTATGTGTTTGATTGGGCTTGAATCCAAATTTTGTTATTAACTACCTGTATCATCTTGAGAAAGTCATTTAATCTTCATAATTTACCTATAAAATGCAGAAGATGGAATCCCAGATGTATTGAACATGTGTTCCTGCAGGACCCCATTGCTGCCAAAAAGAATGCCCAATGATGGGATTCAAATTAAAATGTAATTGGGAAATATAACACATTTTTTTTTTAAATGCAATAGAACACAGGCAATGTTAATGTGTAATTTTGTAATTCAATATGTGCTTGCAGGAATACTTTAGTACAGTTTAGTGTCTTCATTTTTATTTGAGTTTGATACCACTGCCCTAGAGGATCTCTAATGTCCTTCCAGAATTAAATCTAATGATATTATACAATATAGAAACAAAAGAGACTAAGTCATTTATAAACTTTGACCACTGATTCTACACATCAAAGTGGTAAAGGAAAGTCCAAGATAGGCTAAGACATTTAGAACAGTTTAAAAAAATTATGTTTGTTTTTTAATCAAAAAACTAGAAAAAAATAATAAAGGAACAGTTAAACAATCTATGATATATGAATACTGAAATATTATTGTATGGTAAGGTATGATTAATATAATTATTTGGAAGTTTTGGAATGCTTATATAAACAGGTACAAGCAAAATGAGCAGAACCAGAACCAGTTTCATTATGACTAAAATAAGAGGGAAGGAACAACAATCAGAAGTAAGTATTATATAAATATAAACATCAATATTTTTTTAAAAATCTGTGTAAAAACCATAAAACTGTCAGGGTTTTGTCTACATGAACTACCTGTGTGAATCTATCTGTGGCCTACTTGCTCAATGGTGTGGTGGGATATTTGTAGTACATCTCAGTCAGTCACAGAAAAAAAGCAATGCCATTCTAAGTAGAAAATGAGACACTTTCTTTAGCAAGACAACTCCTTATTACAGAGAGGTAAAATCTTTGTAAAAAAAAAAAGTCTTTGTAGCTTCATGCTCAGGCTCAATAAAAGTTATCATCTTAGGGGAATAATCATAGAATCCACATGTATTTCAATATAATAAAAACCAATTTTTAAAAAATCCATAAATTCAAGGGCTTTCTTTTGTTCTCAATGTAAAGTTGTGTGGTGGACTTTATACTGATTTATTTTTCCTGTTTAAACAACATAAAATGTAAATCTAGCATAATGGAAGATTTCTATGTCTACAGTGTTTATGTATTCAATCTTTAAAATAAGAATGTTTTACTTCCACAAAGCATTTAGATTAGATAAACATAAAGCTAGTTTTGATGAATTCCAGAGAATATATTTAGCTGAATCCAGTCCAGACCAATCCATTTCAATTCACAGGACTTAGGATTATTAGAATCTTGATGTTCCAGTCAGATGAGACAGAGACAGAGAGACAAAGACAGACACACACATAGAAAGACAGAGAGGACAAAATATTTATTAATTATGTTCTAACACTGTGACAAAAGCTGAGGATACAAATACAAACAAACTATTTAGACTTTTCTTTCAAAGAATTTATATTCTAATGGGGAAAGACAACACGAAAGAGTTATGTGAAACTCACAGAGGGATGAAGTGGAGCTGGTGATTAAGAAATAAGATGGATGGCTAGTTCTGGAAAAGTAACGAGAAAGTTCATTTATTAGAGTCCATATGAGGAAATAGGCCCAGATCCTAAGTGACTTGGCTAAGATATTATAGTAGCAGAGGTTGGATTTAGATCCAATATTTTTTTTTTTATTTCAAATGAAAGTATCTTGATACTAAAGCATAATGTTTATTAAGTGCTTATGTATAAGCCACTATGTTACATACTGGAGAAAAGAGAAAAAAAAAAACCTCATTAGCACTCAGGTTCCTGATTTCAAGGGAGCTTGGTAGATGAATATGACATATCTAAAATAATTGAAACATGAAATAATACATGATAAATGAATAAATGAGATTCAAACAAAATGCTTCAGGTTCTAGGAGGGCAAAAATCTTCTTCAATTAGACAGGATTAGGAAATACTTCATGAAAGAAGTAGCATAAATTTTTATAATTTTATGTTAAAAATGCATGTTATTACATTTAATACATGCAATACACCTACTATGTGCTAGGTACTAGGACTAAAAAACAAAAAAATAGCAAAGAGCTTGCAGTTTATTGAATGGAAAAAATGTATTCAAGCCAGAAAAGTTGAGGAGCAAGAGATAGAGATGTAAGTTCTTCAAGGGCAGAAACTCTCATTTTTTTTATTCCCAAACCTGACAATGTCTGGTACAAAGTATGTATTTATTAAATATTTGTTGTTTGAGCAAGTGAGCACTTGCTAAGAATTTTCTGGAGAATATGGCATCAGAGCTGAGACATGAAGAAAGATAATGATTCCAGGAGCTAGAGTAAAGAGCTTCTGATTTTTGAAATTAGAGTAGTTAATGAAAATCTATGAAGGGAATATTTTGAATTTTTTCACTTGAAATTAGAGTTGCTTATGAAAATCTATGAAGGATATCAGATCTTGCATGTGGAGAATAACTAATGGTCATTTAGCTAGAATGTAGAGTGTTTGGAAAAGAATAATATGAAGTGATGTTCTAAAGATAGATCAAAGTCAATTTATAGATGGAGAAGCTTAAAAATCAGGTTAAAATATGGTTATGTATTCTACCTTAGAAGCCATAAGAACTCATTGATACTTTTTAAGCAGTCAAAATGAGTGCTAAAAAGGGGAGGATAATAATTAGAGATAGTTGGAATGAATGTGGGAAGAACTGACTAACTTGATAATATGCACCTAAAGATAGGTAACTAGATGAATAAATATTCATAGGAATAATTACAATAACAAAGAAACTTGACTTGGGAGAATAGTGTCAAGATTTTTTTTATAGCTGTTAAACAGTAATTCTTTTTTCTCCTCAGATTCCACATCTCAGCCAGACTTGAAACTGCCATCCATCATTGTTATGCAGTGCCATGTTGAATGTGAAAACAGTGAGCAAGAAGTTGTCCTAGTGATACAGTCTCTTTGATAACTGAGTCTTTCCCTCTACTCAATGGCTTTTCAACTCCTACAAATCTGCTTATTATTGACTGCCTGCCTTGGACTTTGCGCTAAACACAAGCCTGGCATTTTATTGTTACAATGTCCTTCTGGTCTTTTTTACTTTCTAGCCTAGCCAGACTTTTAATATCTGTGTTTATTGTCCTGGCTGTCTGCCCTTGTCATTGAGAATTTGCTGATTTGCAGCATGAACAGATACCTGACACCTATCCCTACTCATTTCTTTAACCATCTGCTTAGCATTCCAGACCCTGAGCATCACATCATGGGCCTTGGCTTTGGTATACATTGAATTTTGAAGCTTTGTGACAGACTAAGAGAAAACTTCTTAGAATTTATATCATATATATATACATATTATATTATATATATATACATACATACACATTAAATCTGTATATATGTACATATACTAATTGGATATTGAATTAGATTAAGATGCTAATTGGGTGAGTTTAGAATAACAATGTAATGTGAGAAAATTTATATTTCTCTTGTAGTAATAAAACTCTGATTACATAGAGAAATAATACTAGCCTGAGTAATATGCTAGATTCCCTTGTAACTGAGAGAGAATTATTCAAGAAGAATAATGGCATTCATAGGATCATAGATTTAGTGATAGAAGAAATTTCACAGGTCATGGAGTCCAGTTCCCTCATTTGACAGATAGGATAACCGAAATTATAGAGTTTAAGTGACTTGTTCAGAAGCAAAAAGTTAGTGTCTGAGACAGTATTGAACTTATGACTTCTTGACAAGTCAGACATCCCATTAACTATACCATTCTTCCTTCCATTGTGTAAATGAAACTCTTTATGAGGACAGACTTTTCTAAATCTAGACAAAGACATTTAAGGTGATTTAAACATCTTTTGAATTATTGTAATATATATGTATATTGTGAATATTTGAATACCTCAGAAATATTCATGCAAAAGGAAGAACTTGTATATTAAAATGCTATGTTAAAACTGGGAGGTGAGGGGCAGCTAGATGGCGCAGTGGATAGAGCACCAGCCCTGAATTCAGGAGGACCTGAGTTCAAATCTGGTATCAGACACTTAACACTTCCTAGCTCTGTGACCCTGGGCAAGTCACTTAACCCCATCCTCAGAAAAAAAACTAAACTAAACTGGGAGGTGAAGACAAGATGACAGAGAATAAATAGGTCTTTATCAGAGTCCTTCCTGGACTCTCAGTTCAACACTGGTTTTGGAGTGACACAACCCACAAATATTTGGAGTATTAAAATTTTCCAGCAGAAGATATTTTGGAAGAATTTCAGAAAAGGTCCGTCTCAATTGGACACAGGGAGTTGGCCAAGCACAGGCTTAGCTCAGGAACCTAGGGCAGTGTGGCATCTGGGTGCCAGGTAATCTATCTAGGTGGCTCATAGCCAAAATATGGCAACAATGGGTACTCTGTTCTAGTTATAAGCCAGTGGATCAGCAAATTAGCTGTGAAACATCCAACACAAATACAAAAGGCAAATAGTGAGCCTCTAAACCCCAGAAAAATGTGGGACTTTGCCACATCTATCCAGCACCAGAAGGAAGTTAGCAGCACTGGCTCAGGGCAGCTTAAATCCTTTGTCGCCTATAGAAGAAGCTAGGGATAATCTCCTCTTAGTTTTAAGAACAAGGGGAGATTTTTTTTAAAAATGAGCAAAAAAAAAAAAAAAAAAAAAAACAAACCCAAAAAACCTCTGACCATAGAAAGCTTTTATGGAAAAAAAGAATAGACTTCAAAACCTGAGGATCCAAAAGGCAAATCATCTCCAGATGAAACCCCAAAGGGTGATGTGATTTGGTTCCCATCTCACAAGGCTCTCTTGGAAGAATTCAAAAAGGATCTTAAAAGAAAGTTAGAAGAAAAATAAGGAAAAGAAATGAGAACTTTGCAAGAAAGTCTGGAAAAGGAAACACAGAAATTTATCTGAAGAAAATGCCTTAAAAATGTTGAAATTAATGAATTCTACATAAAATTTTGAGTCTTATAATAGAAATGGAATTAAAACCAAGATTGCCCCTCTCAATTTATGTGAGTTAAATTGGAGCTTTTGTTGCATTAGGACACCACTGAGACTAACAAAGATCTAGGCCTTTTTTCCATTGGAAGAAAAGTTTCTCTTCAATAACATTTTGTTCTTTGAGAGCCCTCCTAAAGATAAAGATGCCTCTGTCCATATCTTCAGCTAAGCAGCTATATTGTGACTATGGTACCCCATTTTCTAACAAATTAGCTTTGATTTATTTGGTATATAGTTTGTATTTACACAGACACAGACACACACACACATATACTTTTATATATGGATAATACATGTATACATATATCTATGGATCAGTCTATCATCTATCCATAATGTATATTTACTTATGTAGAAAACATGCTCTGGACTTACTTTCCAACTTCCGCATGGTGGGCAAGATAGGTCCCCAGAACTCAACTATTTGCCCTTCAGGATTCTAGGGAGATTCCTGAGATGTTTATATATGTTTACTGGTATGCTTCGCTCCCCATCCCTTCCACTGAATATCAGTTGAGAATCAAGTTTAATTAGTCAATATTAATTAAAGAGTTTTTCCTTACTCCATATGATAAAGACTGTTGGTATAAAACATATAACCATCCCCCAAAAATCTTTTATACGTTTTCCCATGGTCATAAGCAGAGTCTAGAGGAAAGTGGGCTTAAGTTTAAAGAACATGTAGCCGAGAGAGTAACAGAGCACTTTGACATTCTTTTGCTGGAGTAATTCTTAGATCTGGTGTGGATTTTCTGCTAGACTTATTATAAAGCCTTTATGCTACCTAGTTTTTCCTTGAGTCCTAAGGTATATACACAAGCAAAAATTACAAGTTATTCTTCTGATTAAAAAAATTCTAGAAGAATAATGAATCATTTCTTGGGTGGGAAGAACTTGTGCCAACCCCACTTCCCCAACTTCCTTAACTGGAACTTCTCTTTCCTGTTTTAGCACTAGAATCTTCTGTATTGTTAACTGTTTCTTTGTTTTATACAAACCATAAAATAGGACTACATTTCTTCAGCCAATACCAGTCCACTTTGTGTATAGTATCATTTTGTTTCATTCAAAAGCTTTCATTCCTTGAAAACTGATAGAGGACTCTTTTAAATCTGGTTAACAAAACCTTTGATTAGTTAACTGATTTAATATTTTATTTTATTTGCACCTAATGCTTCTGATTTAATTGAGAATATTAAGCAAATTTTAATTATTGAGTTAGGTGTATGAGACATCCATTTTAGTTATGTGCTTTCTCCAATGGAATAAAAACTTCTGAAGGGCAAATATCATATTGCTTTTGTCTTTGTTAAATAGTTATCAAATTGTCTTTGTTTAAAAAAATAACTTTATACCAAGTAGGTGTTTGATAAATGATTATTGGTTGATAAATTATCTCCAACACTATTTTCTTTGCCTATTTTCAGGTGATGACTAACCTGAAAATTCTGGAGAAGTCCCATTCTAAACCTGACAGAGCACCAAATATCTAGCAATTACACCTTTACATCCAAGTCTAACTCAGGGAATTCCTTGGTTTGGTCTGTTCCATTGACATTATATTCCATATTCATTTATTTATTATGCACTATGTGAAAAGCTCTGAAAATGCAAATACAGATGTCACATAGTCCCTATTCCTACTCTATTCAAGGTACTGTGCATATGATGATAGATATTACAAAAGCCTTTTTCTCAAAGACCAGGCATTCTAATTAGGGGAAAAAGACAAAGCCTATATCCATGACTTCATTCATATCAAATGCATTAACAATGCAGGTAATCACCTTCTCTGCAACTTATCACACTGAGAAGTTAAGGGATAAGTTCAGGATCACATAGTCAATATATGTCAAGACCAGACTTCAACCCAACTGTTTTGGGCTTTAAAAACATCTACTATCTACTATGCTATTATACCTTTCTCAATTTGAAAACATATACACAAATAAGTAGTATACATTGGATAATGGATTAAGTATAAGTTTGATCAAAGTGCTCTGAGAAATATGAGGAGACAGCATATTCCATTGGGAAGGTCAGGCAAGGCATTGAGAAGGGGTTAGAATATGATTTAGGCTTGCAAGGATATTAAGAATACCCTCTTTATTCAACTAGAGATAAGAAAGGGAAGGATGGAGAGTCTATTCCTTACATTGTGAGATAATGTGACTAAAGGTATGGATTCAGGAAAAGACAGAATCGTAACAAGGGACAGCATAGCACATATTTGAATATGTGAAATATGAAATAATTTAGTTTGAAGTTGGACTATTAACTACTTAAATACTAGGATAAGCAATTAAAACTTTAATTAATGGACAAAGGGGAGTCACCGGATGTTTTTAAATAAAAGAATAGTAATGCAAGAGGAGAATTTAGCAGGTAGCCATGTAAAGGATGGATTAGGAGGTATAGACTAGAACTTTGACTTTATTGCTTTTGGGACCTCCATGAGGAGGAAATTACTTCCATCTGTGTAGGTCAGCATGTTCCCTGAAATTTATAGTCATATAGAATTTCCAAGAACACAGAAAGTTTAAGGAACTTGTCCAACTCATACAGACAATATATGGCAATCAAAACTGAAACTCAAATTCTTCAATCTGAAGTTAGCTCTTGAACCATTGTCAAGCCATTTGATTCTCAAGAATGGATTAGAAAGGATAAATTTTATTTAGATGACTGGGTTGATTGAATCTGGGCAGATGATTTGCTGCTGGTGGAACTATCTGGAAAGCCTTAAACCACCCTTTAAAAAGCAACTGTTCATGAGAAACCTATATTCAACCTGGATGTTAATGTTCAACATTGGAACAAAAAGAGATATTCATAAGTCATTTAACAGTTAAAATTATATTCACTTAACTATAACAGACTATGCAATAAGAAATACATCAAAGACACCACAAGTTGAGGTAAACTACCCTGACTTGTGAAACCTATAGAACTTTTTTTCCAAACAATGCATTAAATTTAATTGTATAAAAATACTATAAAGGACATGAATTATTTTGAAATACATATGTGAATTTATATTATATGTATATATACACAAAAACAGAACCAATTCATAGACTTCAATTTAAGAACTCTCTTAAAGGAAGACAACACATGCACATGTGACATAGTTAATTAATAATATAAAAATAATATAGAACTATTTAATATAATTTAAGTGCCATAAAGGAGTGGTCAATGAGAATTTCTGTAAGTTTAAAGAAATCTCTGTGGAAGAGATAGACTCTAAGAAATTGTTAAGTGCCAAGATAGGAAAGGTCAATTCTGTTTTAAAGACTGAAAAAAGTTGGAACTTAAAAGGGTTCTCTAGTTCTTTTAAAACTTTGGCACTGTTCTACTTTGCCTATCTTCAGGGAAGACAATTTGTTAAGTCCCATGCTGCCCATGATGTCTAGTACAACACTAAGTCCATAGTAGATACTTATTATGCCTGGAAAGATTTCAGTTATTGTCGCCAGGCTGCCTGGAACATGTTATCCTTCACATAGCATCTTCCAGGAATGAATGATTCAGTGCATCATGCAGTCAAGCATAAGCTGCCTTAAAGGGAAGATGAGCAGGAGGAGAAAAGGATTTTAGCATGAATATTATTTTGAGTTTTAGACGAGCTAATCCTAAATCTCCATTTATCACTTCCAAATCAGGCAGCTGGCAACACAGCTTTCAGTCCAACAGTTGGAAGGGTGATGCTGTCCTCCCCACCCCCTCTAGGCTTCTAGTCTATGATGGTTCCAAAATTCTGTTTTCACTTAAAATAACATACCAATGATTTAGAGTTGGGGGTGGGAGATGGAGGAATAGTTTTTTTATTCTATAAATGATAAATGCATATAGAGAAGAAATATAGTACAATGGAGAGAACACTGTCTCTGGTAATATCAAATCTCCACCTCTCATATTGCCTGTCTGATCTTGGGTCAATTGTTTATTCTCATTAGGCCTTACTTTACTCCTTTTTAAAATAAAGTGTTTGAATTAATTGTCTTCTGAAGCCCTCTTAATATCTAGATCCTACCTATATTATTTAGATCATATATGTGCATGTATATGTTCACCTAGATAATTTAGAATTATTTCTAAATCATACATGGATCTTTATATAGATAGATAGATAGATAGATAGATAGATAGACTATCTAGATCTATATATAGTGCAGACATATCTCTAGATTATTTATACATATATAATAATCTAGAGATATGTCTGCACTTTATATATATATATATATATACATATATATGTGTGTATGTGTATGTATATATATATATATATATATATATATATATATATACATACACATACACACATATATGCATACAGGATATCCAAAAAAATATTTGTACCAATTTAAGCTTAATAGCAAATATTATTTTCATATATACATATGTGTTTATATATGTAGAGTCTATAAATTATTGCAGACTATAGACATATATGTATAATATGCATGTAGTCTATAAGTGTATATATAAGATACCTATAGACAAATTATAAGATATATGTGATCATATAAGAGAGATGTCTACATGTATTATCTAGATTAATGGCACCAAACTCAAATAGAAACAATTCCTGAGGAATGTGTACTAATTTAGAAAATCACAATTTAACACAATCTATGTTATATTATATATTTATGTTATTAAACTTTTCCCAGTAGCATTTTAATCTGGTTCAGACCACACTTGGAGTCTTACAGGCTGCACACCATATATATGTGTTCAAGTCTCACCCCTGACACATATTGGCTGTATGATTCAGGAGAGCCACTTAAATTCACTTAAATTCTAAATATCTAAAGCAATTCCCTAAAACTATAAGACTTATCTACTAAATAATAATAATAAATAATAATAGTGTTTAAATCTATGTGAGTGGAGTACTGGTATAATTACAGGGTACTTCTCTGACAGTGTGAAATAGGGTCATTTTTAATTGTATAATAAAAAGTTTTTGTGGAAATTAAAATTAATATATGGAAATTACCTTTATCATTTTGTCAATAAAACAATATCTATTTTGTAGAATAAATTTTACAAGGGCCAAGGCCTTCTGCATGATTTTGTGGATGCTCTCCACCAAGAAGAATAGACCCAGATTTTGCTCTTTATACTTTTTAAATCTCTCTATAGATAAGATAAGGAATTGAAAGTTCAAGGTTGTTATTTTTGATTTAGTTACTGCTTAAGATTCCTGAGGAGACAACATAACACAATACAATACAATATAATACACATAACACTGGATTTCCTAGAGCCTGATGCAGTGTATAAAATATAAGAACTTAGTCAATGTTTCTTGATTAATTGGAAGGAAGGAAACCTGAATCCAGGTCTCAGGTTTAACCTTAACTATCTTTCAACTCCTGGAATAAGAACTCCCTATTTCACAAAAAACTTCTGGAGAAATTGGAAAGAATATGGCAGAAACTAGGCGTAGACCAACATCTTACATTGTATACCAAGATAAGGTCAAAATAGGTACATGATTGAGACGTAATGGGTAATACCTTAAGCAAATTAGAAGAACAAGGAATACTTTACCTATTAAATCTATGAAGAACAGAAGAATTATAACCAAACAAGACATAGAGAACTTTATGAAATTCAAAATGAATAATTGTAATTACATTAAATTATAAAGGATTTGCACAACCAAAGCCAGTGCAACCTAGATTAGAAAAAAAGCAGAAAGCTGGGAAACAATTTTACTTCTTTCTTTAATTTCATTTCTAAGATGCAGAGAAAAATGAGTCAAATTTATAAGAATACAAGTCATTACCTAATTCATAAATAATCATGAGAGTAACAGGTATTTCTCAGATGAATAAATTGAAACTATAATCATAGGAAAAAGTGTTCTAAATCACTACTGATTGGAGAAATGCAAATTAAAATCACTCTTGAGATATAATCTCACAACTATCAGATTGACTAATATGACACATTAAAAAAAAGATAAATGTTAGAAAAGATGTGATAAAATTAGAACATTAATGCATTGTTGGAGGAGTTGTAAACTGATCCAACCATTTTGGAGAACAATATGGAACTAAGCCCCAAATAGTGCATACCCTTTTATCTAACAATACCACTACTTGATCCCAAAGAGATCATCCAAAAGGGAAAAGGATCCACACCTACAAAATTATTTATAGCAGCTCTTTTTGTAATGGCAAAGAATTGGATATTGAGGTGATATCCATCAATTGGGAATTCCGTGAATAAATTGTGTCATATGAATACAATGGAATACTGTTGTGCTATAAGAAAGGATGAGGGGATGGATTTCAGGAACTCTTGAAAGACTTGTATGAACTGATACTGAACTAAATGAGCAGAACCAGAAAAACCTTATTCATAACAATAGTGACATTATACAATGATCAACTTTGACAGACTTGATCTCTTCAGCAATATGGTAATCAAAGAAAATTCCAAAAGACTTATCATAGAAAATGATGACCACATCCAGAGAAAGAACTAAAAAGTCTGAATGAAGACAAAAACATATCATACCTTTTTTACTTTTTTTCTTTCTCATTATTTCCCTTTTTGTTTTGATTCTTCTTTAATAGCATATCTAGTGTGCAAATGTGTTTGACATGATTGTACATGTACAATCTGGTACATGTACCAGATTGCTTGCCATTTTGGGAATGAAGGCAGAAAAAGAGGGAAGGAGAAAAAAATTGGAAGTAAAAAATCTTTTAATAGGCAATGTTGAAAATTGTCTTTATAAGTAATTGGAAATTTTAAAAAACTATTAAGTTTGGGGAAAAGAAAAATATGTATAGTCATGGAAATGAATATAATTGGCAATGTTTTTTAAAGCAAGAAAAAATGGAATACAAATATACATGTTTATTTGCAAAAAAAAAATTTCCATTCCATTGATATCCTTGTGACCTTCATTTCCATGGGCCTTAGTTTTCATATCTATACAATGAACATATTGAATTAGTGTTCTTTAAAATTTCTTCCATCTTCCAGATTCCATGATTCCATGAATGCCAAATATGCCTCAGCAATGACATGTTTGCTTTGCCAACATGAGGAAGGGAAGTGATTCATTGCTTTATTTCTGAAACATTGAAAAAATTCTTTGGATCACCTGATAGTTTTCAGAACACAATGTCTTGTGTTATAATTCAAATAGATTATTTCAATCTAAAACTTGTGGAAACTGACACATTTCTACCCACGAAGAATTAAGATGTTTCATGTATTGATAAATTTCAATATTGGAATTATCTTAAAAGCAAACAGAAGTCATTAATTTCTTGACTCACAGCTTTGGAATAGAATAATATGCTTAGTAACTTTAGGGCAATGACATGAAGGTGGGTAAAAGGATTGTATGAAACATGAAAAGTATAATTCATCATTGAAAATCTCTACTAAAATAATACAATTATAAAAACAATAAACCTGAATTTTTACTACATGCAATAATCTTCTTGTCTCTATGATCTGCCTCCCCACCACTTCCAACATAGAGTAATGTTAATTAATATTTACATAATTTTAATAGATCTAGATAGCACAGGTCAGCTACATGATCCAGTGGATAGAATATAGGGACTGGAGTCAGAAATCATCTTCCTGAGGTCAAATCTGGCCTCATATACTTACTAGCTATATAACTTTGGGCAAGTAATGTAACTCAGCTTGCCTCAGTTTCTTAATCACCTCTGAGTTTCCTATACTCATGAGATCACAGGTACAATTCCTATTAATTTGCATGCAGTTTATAATTGTACCTTCCACATCACAAATTTCCCCATTGAGTTTCTGATATCTTGTGAGTTAGCATAAGAAATTAAACAGGAATTTTGGAGGGGTTTTGCAGATGCTGCAGACAACACATAAAGGCTAGTAGATAACATAAAAAGTTAAAAACTCAGAGATGCTTAAAATATATGTGTAGAATTGTTTACTATTAAGCCAAATTTATACTGTAAGTACTCCATAAAAGTAAAAGAAAACATTCATACTTCTCTGTATGAGGGAGGGCTAACTGGATTTTCCTCATTGTGGGAGCACATGATGTGGAAGGAATAATTATATTTATTTGTGTACATGTTCTGTTCCTCGTTAGTCTTATCAACATCTTGAAGGTAGTGTCTTTGTATCCTCATCTTCAAACACAGGGTCTGGCATAAAATAGATGCTTACTGAATGCTTATTGAATCAACTTATTCAGGATCACTAATACATTGTTATAAGTGGAAGAGACAAGTTTCAAATTTTGGTCTTCTGACTCCAAGTCCTGTCTTTTTTTCCATCATATCAATTTGGTCCATTAGCTAACAGAGTAGATATGTGAACCCGACTGCAGCTAGGCCTGGAGGGAAAGGCCAGAAATATTTAAATAAATAATTTATTACTAGTGATATTTATTAATTAAATGTATAAGTGGACATGAAGTTCTGACAGTAATTAAGCAAGTTTGAAAATTCCCAAAGAATCCAATAAACACTTTGTGTTTTATATTTACCCAATCAGTTACCAAGTCTTGCAGATTCTATCTTGAATCCATTCCTTCCTTTTGCTCATATGCCCAATATCCTAGTTCAGGTCTTCATTCCCTCTTCCACTTTTGAACTACAGCTCTGCCTGGTTTCAATTCCACAGAACAGTATGGCTGTCCTAATATAGGATTATGTTAGACACTAGGCAAATAGTAATAAAAATCATCTAACTACCTGAACTCACAAAGCTGATAATTTGATGTGTATATGGGTGGAGAATGAGGAACCTGAACAAATAACTGTAATATAATGGAATCTATTTCTCTGAGATATCAGAGTGATAAGGGAGGCGACAAGAGGAAGCAATCACTTTTTTCTGGGGATAATAAGAAAATAATTTATGAAAGCATCTGCACTTGAATTTGTCCTATTGAAGGAGACAAAGAATTTCTGTAAGTTAATATTTCAGGAATATCAAGGAAGATCTGGAAGAAAGCATGTTCAGATGCACAGGCAATGTAATTGAGAAGTAAGTAATAAAGGTGAGATGTTATACAGAGTAGGTAAAGAATAACATTTTGAAATGAGTTTAGAAAGGTAGGTTGGAGTCAGATTGTCTTGAGTGCTAGGCTAAGGAATTTACATTTTATTCTTACAAACCAAAAGAAAATTCAGATGATAAAGTAAAAGGCCTCAGTCTTGATTCAGTTAAGCCTTGCCCTACTACCCTACTAAAGGTTTTCTGAATAATTGGCATAATTAGACCTTGTCCTTAGCTGAGTTCTACAAAAGGGCATCTTGGCTGACTTTAATGTCCCATATTACAAGTTAGTTTCCAACCTTAGCATTTAATCAACATCTAGGAATGTTACTAAATTAGCAGGTTTTTCAATTTACTGCTCTTTGACTTCATGAATTCCCATGACTCTTATTCTGCTTGTAAGGTAGGGATTATAAAATCAGAAGACCTTGGTAAGAACTTACTATTTATTCTATGACTTTAGATAAATCACTTTGCTCAGTTTTCTAATCTGTAAAATGAAAGACTAGGGATGGATAGCTTTTAATAAGACTTTAAGATTATAGATTTAGAGCTACAAAGAAACTTAGAAGTCTATATTTATGAATTGAAGATTTATTAAAGATTTTTAATTAGGGGAGCTATATGATCAGATGCTTTAATAAGACTACTTTGGTGATTTGAAACACTGAATTCTGTGTGTTAATATGTCATCTAGCTAAAGATATTCAACAGGTAAATGTAATTGTAGAACTCTTGCTCAGAAGAGAGGTTAAGGTTGGTTATTTGGAATTGGAAACATTTGTGTAGATTTGGAGTCTTGGGCATGACTGAGATTACCAAGAGAAAGAGGGTGTCTAGAATATAGGATGGCTTCCATAGGATGGGAAAAGTGAATGAAGATGAGGTGAATGAGGGTGAAGGAGATGAAGAAAGATGAATAAGATAAATCTCTTAGGAAATTAATTTTTACAAAAGTGCTAATGATGGAATCAGGAGATCTAAAACGACACTGGACACCAACCAATAAGATTTTTAAAAATTTTTTTAAATAAGGAAAATGAGGTCTGATCATGTTTATAGAAAGAAGATAATAGAATAATAGATTGGGGAAGCTCAAATAATAGAAAAATAGGAAAAGAAGTTAATTGTCATGAAGATGTGAGTGTAATGGCATCAAAGGCTTGAGAAAGATAGGGGTTGGAAACAACTTTTTTGAGAACATGATAGGGAGTTAGTAAGAACTGTATAAAAAAATTGTGTAAATCAGAAGTATTTTTTTTTTTTGGTAAAAAGAGCATGAATGTGTAGAGGACCTAGTCACCTTGATTTTATGACTTTCACTAGGGCCACTGTGCAGCTCAGGAGCTGAAATACCAATTGACTGGAAGACTGATTACTCAGAGTTAGAATTTGCTGGACCTGAAGGAAAGAGAGTCATAGGTTCTAATGGCTTAAATATAGGAAGGGTTGGACTCGGGCCCTTATTATGGAGTAAGGAATGCACTCAAGCACTTGTGTGTTTTGGCCTACTGATAAAAAACATGACATAACAATTAAAGATGGCCCCTTGTGCACTGGAGCTAAATTTGTATCAAATGAATATTGCTGAATATGAAATGAATAGCTGAACCAGGAGGTTTTAAGAGGAAATAAGGAGAAAATAGATTCATTCCTCTCTTTCTTTTCTCTTTTGAACTTGCTACTTAGGACTCTGCTAGTTCTTACTTGTTTTTTATAGTGTGAAGATTTCTCTTTTTTTTACTCTATCTCTACTAATTGGCTTGCTCCAGGAACCATGGAGACCTGCAACAAATAAAAGGAAATATTGATCAATATAAACTTCAAGTTCTTGCCTCCCTTTCTTAAACAGTGATCTTGGGAAATAAATGCTTTTAGTCTTATTTTAAACTTATGATTTTGAGAAGTTGAGAATTCCTGAGTAGTACTGGTCCATCACAAGGGACTTCTTGAAACTTTATTACTGCTTTGAGTAGTATACCGCTTTCGGGAGAAACTGCCAGGTAAATGACACAACTGGAAGGACTAAGGAAGTTCAAGCTTATTTCTAGATAGCACAGCTCAGAAGAGGAAGTGAAATATATATTCCATGGTCCTGTAAACAATCTTTTTATTTTGGGAAAGAATAGCAGGTGATGGGTTAATGTATTATGATAATGTCAGCTAAAGCCCAGCTTTTTAAAATTGTGGGTTGCAACCCTATATAGGAAATCAATTGTAACTGAACGTGAAGGTCATGAAATTATGATTCATTATCAATAAATGTTTGATTTGTTTAGCTATTTTATATCCCTCTATACTTAGGGTCATGTAAAAATTTCTTGGATGAAAAGGGGCAATGAATGGAAAAATTTAAGAAATCCTGATTTTGAGAAGACCCAAACATGAACCATACTTTTGCTTTATTTAGGCGTTTTCTCCAAAATTCTGGTGTGGAAGACAATGAGATAGAGTGTAAGAAAAGCCTGACTCCAAGTTTTTAACAGTCAAGTATTCTAGAGGAAAAATGATATGTGTGAGTCCAAGGATGTCTCAAGACTGTGGTTTAAAAAAATACATTGTTGAAGTGACCAGTGGTTCCCTCCTCATTTGGACTCAAGTCTTGGTTCTCCTACAGCTTTCTACTTCTTCATTAAGAAACTCACAAAAGTTTTTTTTTTTCTTTCCAGTGTACTTTTCACCTTACTTCATTCTCTTTCTCTGAAAACAAACTTTAGAAGAGAGAAAAGGGAAGTCAAATGAGCTCATCTTCTTAACTGAAAATATTTCCTTACTTCTTGTCTCCTTTCTCAGGGTACAGTATCTCTTATGGAATAAAATATCTTCGAATTTCTTTGCTTTTGTTAATGTTCTTCATAGTTGAATTACTATTAAATCACTTTAACTTTGACATTTACAAAGCATTTTCCTCTCCACAAAAGGTGTACAATGGAAACAACATGGACACAAGTGCACTAGATTTTGAGCAATCAGCTGAAAATAAGCAGGGGTAAGGAGGTGGGTCTCCCTTTCTTATGAGGAATTCCCAATTGGTTTCCACTGTATCTAAATTCTTTTCCTTTCTTTTCCTACTCTGTCTTACTCTCTTAGTTGTGCTGTCTAGGGAGGATAATTACTATACTATTCAAAGCAATTCTTTTTAAGAATATCACTACTGTTTCTAACAATTTTACTTTTCTTCTTCATGTTTTATAGTTATGCTTCACTTTTCCCCTTCTCCACAAAGGGTAGGAAAGAAAACCACATGAATACTGTGCTTTCTGGATTACTACTCTACCCATGAAGGTGTGTGGGCAGAGGTCCAAAGCTTGATCTCTGAAACTATTCTGTCCTAGAATTCTCCTTTGTCACTGCTCTACTGGTCAGACAAACATTTCTGAAATTTGAAACTGTTGTAAAACAAAAATAACAATTCCTACTGTGTCCACACCATCCATTTATAGAAGCTTCTGAAATGTGATTTAGAGAATATATGAATAGCACCTTGTCCCATATCATTGTAATTTAGTGAATAGAGGGCTGGTCTTGGGGAAATGAGAAGATCTGAGTAACTGTCACTCAAAGGATCCTAGAATTTGAATTGTTAAGGATCTTAGAAACAGTTGTCTAACTCCATTTATTTACAAATGAAGATTTGTCCTTAGCCATTTTTTTCTTTTCTTTTTTTTTTTTGGCAATAAGGTTAAGTGACTGTCCTAGGGTCACATAGCTAATACATATCAAGTGCCTGAGGACATATTGGAACTCAGGTCTTTCTGACTTCAGGGCTGGTGCTCCATCCATTGCAGCTTAGCTGCCTTTTAGAGTTGATTTGTTCAATTTTAATGAGGTAGTTACACAAAGTCATCAGCTTCACTCTCTCTTCTAGAGTTGCCGAAATTCAGTGGCAAGAATAAAGTCACAACGATTGGAAATGACCAGGGATACAGAGATATACATTGGAATCTTCAATACCTGACCAAGCTAAGCATTCCACAGCACTTACTTCAGCTGCCTTCATGACCACTGGAATAAATTGTTCTCATCCACCCATTCAGAAGGAAAAATTTTCAAATGTTCTAGACATTCCCTATTTTACTAACCAGTTTGAAATCAACTCTATTTATACACCAAATTATCTCTTCCAGGTCACACAGCTAGCAATAGCTAGTTTGTGGATAGTACTTTAAACTTTGCAAAGTGTTTTACAAATATTGTCTCATCTGACCCTTAACACCATCCAGTGAGGTAGGTGATATTATTATTTTCATTTAATGAATGAGAAAATGTACAGATAAGAATTAAGTGATTGCCCAGGAGTACACAATTAGTAAGTGTCTGAGGTTGGATTTTAACTTAAAGCTTGATGACTTTAACCTGCTTTATCTACTAGACCTCATATATTGTCTATATAAACCTGGGCAAGCCATTTATCTTCTTAGTGCATTAAGCAACTCTAAGAGGCTGTAAGTTACAGGGAAGGTACTGACCTGAATTGATAGATGGAGGCTAGATTCCATTTGTCATTGAAATTATAGATCCACTATATGACCCTAAACCTTTTTTTTGTCTTCTCAGGTGCATACTATTGCTCAGAATGATTCTCTATTGTATGTGGAAGATTCAATTATCTATGAACAGATCAGGAATTCTGCTTCCAGAGCAAACTTAGCTGAGCAATTGAATAAGAGAAATTCCATGCTGGTTTAGAGAGGGGATTATTTTATTTGAATTCAATTCCCAAGGCATAATTTACTTAATAAATAACCTGATCCAGTAATTGTTCATGACTTTTTTGCTTTTATTTTTAAAATGATTTATTTTATTTTCCCCCAATTACATGTAAAGTCATTTATATCTTAACTATATACATCTATACAAATATGATTGCATATACATGTGTACACTTAATATGTATTCATACATAAATATGCATGGTCATGACTGCTGCGTAACAGAGAGGATTTTTTCTCCATAGAGGACATTGCAGAAGTTTGATATTCTGAATCCTACAAGTTGCTACACTCTGATCTCATCATGTTCTTTCCCTGATCATTTTCCAAACTAAAGTCAACATTAACTTTTGGTCTCCAAATTCTATTGCTGGGTTCTTTCTTTAACTATCTTGTTAGATACTTTTTCATTTTCATAGCAACCCTCTGCAATAGGCTAGAGTATTACCACAAAATTTTATCTATTCCTATTTTCTCTAATTAAAAATGTGTTCAATAGGATAGGGATTAAAGTAAAATCTACCTTTGCTTAATTTAACTATTAAGTCTGAATTACTACACATGATTTAAACAAATATCCTGTTAGTAGTTTATTATGAGATCTGCATCATTATCTCATTGGTTCAGTTATTATGATAGATGCCTTTTACACTACTCCTCTGGCACCATATTATTATTAATATAATAATACATTATTATTGGTAATGTATTCCAACCTACTCATCCTGTTCTCTTGAGTGCCCCTTGAGTGAACCATGACTGTAATTTTTCACTGAAAATAATTCATCATGTCACAGAGAAAAAACAACATGCTTTAGAAGAATTCCTGTTGTCTAGATAATGATTAATATGTCTTTGCATTTCATGATTACATATCATGGGTTGGCACCATAGGATAATGTTGGACTTGGAGTCAAATGTTGAATTTGTTTCAGACATTTATTATGTGCTTGTCCAGAAGGACAAGAGAAGTTAAATTAAGAAGAGTGAGACCTTTCTCTGACCAGTTGCCTCACTTCTCCTGCTTCATATGTACATGTTCCCTGGGGGAAGCCTGCTGGGGGTGACCTTCATTTGTACCAATGCAAAGCAACTTCCACATCTTTCTACCTGTCTTATCTCCTGTGGATTATGTGGAGAGTTTTCAGTTTGAAGAGAAGCACAACCTTTTCTTTGAACTCAGGCTTTCTGTGTCTTTCTGTGCTTGTCCCTTGAGGAAAAAGGAAGAAGAAAGTCAGTGGAGAGCACAATTTCTATTTCCTGACATGCTGTCTCCTGTCTAATCTCTAGTTTAAAGTAGAGTAGTCAAATGGGGTCTCCAATTTTAACCATGTGACCATATACCTTTTTTTTTTTTCCATTTCATGCAGGATTTTTCTCCTCTCTGATCTTCAGCCACCTTGGAAAAGAAGAATATTGACATCTACTTAATTATGAACCTTCGCACAACTGGTCATTCATATGTATCGTAGTGATTTGGAATCCTTGTCTTTTTTTTTTTTTTTTTTTTTTGATTTGTGTTTAAATTGGAACTCCTTAGACCATTATCCATCCCTCTGTCCAACACTTATCTCTCAAACCAACCACCTCAAAGCCTTGATCAATGTCTTCACCCCTTCCATTATGCCTCTGGAATTATCTTCCATAGGAAGTAAATTTTCCTTCATCACAAATCTTTCTGTCTCCTCTTTCCATTTTTTAACTAACACTGAAATATAGCTTCCCCTTGATGACGCACCCTCGTTGGTCATCCTTCAGTACTTATTTCATGCTCATTTGTTTCCCTTAGCTCATTAGTTGAGGTAGAGGAGTTAGAATATTTGCTCCTCATTGCCACTGTTAGGTTCTCTCTTTATCTTCATCACTCTTTTGAGATTAATGCTATTTTTACCTACCACTTAATTAAAATCTTGACAACTCTTGTATAAAACCCCAATCCCCACTTCTCCAGTCACTACTCTTCTTTCCTTCACAAGTTCAGTATCTAACTCATATTTTTCTCCTCTCTAATTCCTGCTCTTATACTAGGTACTTCAACATGCATATTGAGCAATTTTTTATGCCAAGGAACCCCTCCCCTCCAACAACTGAACAGAAAAACAGTGATTAGCCTACTCCTTTGTGGCAGTGAAGTTGATGTGATATAATGGAGAGAAACAGAAAGACCAGAGTTCATGTTTGATTTCTTCACATACTGGTTGTGTGACTATGGATAAAACACTGAACCTTTCAATGTGATATAATGGAAGGAAATTTATCCCCAGAACAGGAAGAACAGGGAACTCACTCAGGAGGTCTTTATGGCATCAAGATAACAGATCTAGTGTGCATTCTGATCTTTCTCAACAAATTGGTGGAAGAACTAAAAACTAAACAAAAACTGTCCTCTTTTTCTGTGTATTCAACTTTCACCTCTCTTACATGGCTTAAAACTAACGCTTGAATATTAATTTGACAAAAATGCTATATTCAATGTTCCTGGGCTCATTCTGATCATCTTACAAGCCCCAATGAATGTGCAAATTTCATTACATGGAACAATACTTGTATAACAAAGCATCCCTTGTAATCCTAATGAGGAGGTGAATGAAGGTTAAAAGGACATTTTTGTCTTGGAAAAACCACTCCCAAAGAAATCACTTGTTTTCTTTTCAGATTTGTGCATTTCTTTTAGGGTAGGCGGACTGACTGAAGAGGGTGGCAACAACAGTTGATTTTTTTTTGTGTGTGCAGTTGCCCAAGAATGCTAATAATTAAAATTTGATCACTGCTATATAAATATAAGTATGGCAAACGACCACAGGGAAGGATGGTCACAGTTAAGCAGGAGACAGCCATCTGGAGAAGAGATTTTTGCATGCCAACTGATAATTGAAGTAGCCTAACATAACCAAGCGTGACATGCATTCTTCCCTTCTGTTCTAACTGGATGTAATTTGTGTTGAAAGGAGTCTTTAATTAAAGATGTCATAATGCTATTGACACAATTTGATTTTCCTCTCCAGATGGAGCAGAGGGAAAGGTAATTTGGATACAGCTGGTTTCAAAATAAATGCAGGGAGTCCAATTAAGTATTACTTTTTATTTGTGGTTTTCTTTTCTTTTTTTTTTTTAAGAAGTAATTAGAATTTTTATTTTTCATTATAAAGAGTTGGATAGGATAGGCACTGGACTTATGATTTTATCATTACAGTGACCTCTTAAATAAAGAAACACACTCTATGAATATACATCAATAACTTCTCTGCAACTTCTGTTTACATGTCATTTTACACATGAGAAAAATGAGATCCAGAGAGTGCCACAGCATATGATTATAGGACTTCATATTGCAGATGCAAGAATAGAATCCAAGTCCTCTTCCTTTATACACTCTGATACCCTCGTAAGAGACAGACACATTGTAACTCTGACCACATTGATTCTTCCAGTGAACATTAAATATCACAAAAATCCATATGTAATGTCTTTGTGTGCTTACCACTGAGAAGGAGACTTATCTGGAGTCATACCATCATTGTATCAAAGGAAGGAGTGAACCACATCTTCATGATTCTTCCCCCTTCCTACACTTAATAGTATTTTAGTTTTTCAAATTACATATAAAAACAGTTTTCAATATTCATTTTTATAAGATTTTGAATTCTAAATTTTCTCTCCCTCTTTCTCTTCCTTCTCCCCTCCCCAAGACAGCAAGCAATCTAATACAGGTTTTACACATAAAATCATTTTAAATATATTTTTATTTTAGTAATGTTGGGAAAGAAAAATCAAAACAAAAAGGAAAAAACAAAAGAAAGAAACATGAAAGTAGTGTGTTTTGGTCTGCATTCAGTCTCCATAGTTTTTTTCAATGGATATAGATGTCATTTTCCACAAGTCTATTAGAAGTGTCTCAGTGATCTATATTGCTGAGGAAAGTTAAGTCTACTGTACTTGATCATCACAAAAATTTGCTGTTGTGTACAAGATCTCTTGACTCTGCTTACTTCATTCAGCATCAGTTCATGTAAATTTTAAGAGCAACTTTCAATCCATTTTATCCTGCTGTTTCTCAACACAATTAAACTGAATGTATAGTTATCTTTTGATAGCTTTAAACAAGAAATGTTTTTAACTCTACGTTTTGAGGTGGATCAGAGGTAAATAAAACTAGCTCTTTCAACCCCCCGCCCTCTTCTTTGCCATCATCATTGTTGTGGTGAAGACATGAAAATAACTGTTGGGTACATGGCTAAGGAAAATGTTGTGAAAACTTTGCAAAAGATTAGTTGAGACCTAGGGAATCAAACCTGTATCAAGTCTGTATATATGAAGAAAGTGTTGCATGATATTTGCCCTTCCTCCCATACCCCCAAAGAAACAGTCCTGCTTTACAATGATAATTTTCACAACTTATAGTATCATAGAAATGAAAAACACCTCTCTGAATTAGGGACTCCTGAGCAAGAAATGAAGACAATATAGGATAACTTTCATAGCTATAAGGACTTAAGAATGAGACAGATTTAGAACTATAACATTAGAGGAAGGAACTTAAAGATTGTCTGTTAGGATTACTAAGTGAGAACTCAGGTTTTCTGGACAATTACAAGGTGAGAACTCAGGTTGACTTGATAGAGGGGGCAAGCTCATTGGCTGGGGTGGTTCTTCCCAGAAGCCCTTGCATTATCCCACGCCCATTCTCTGGGAGGATAAAAGAGATAGCACTGGGCCCAGAGAGCAGATCGGCCTGGAGAAGGATAAGAGCTGGAGGAGATTCAGAGCCAGGAATCAAGAAGAGAGACTCTGCATTACATCAGCCCTGACGGGGCTCTCTGCAGGAAGGGAAGTCACTTCTAAGGACAAGAGTTAACAGCAACTGCCTGGAGACAACGGTTCGCTACAGGAAGAAGAATCTGTCTGAAAGATTTGAGTAGACACAGCAGATCTCTTCCCAGAGAGCGATCCGGCAGCTTCTAGAGACGACAGCTCGCTACAATTGGCGTCCACACGTGGGGCAAGGACTTTTGCTTATCCTGACAAGAGGAGCTAGACCAGACCTTCGCAATTTGGCACCCGAACAGAGATAGACACGGTCCTGATTCCAGTGGAAAAGCTTCCGATCTAGATCTCAGTCTCTCTGACCCAGAACCGTGAGTAACGAGGAAACTTTGTTAAAGATTAAGTGAGCATGCTAATAGATAAATAAGGAACTTAACTTAAGGGCTAAACCAGCAATCTCTTATAGCTGAAATGGGGCAGATGTTAGCTATATTCAATCCCTGGACCTCAGCCGACTCAACCCCAGCCCCAGAAGCAACCTCAGCTCCACCCCCATTCAGGAGTGGTACTATAGAGAGTATAATCAACATAATTGAGGAGCAGAGTTTACTTGTAACCTGGGTACAGATTGCTAAACTCTTGGCTGCATTAAGACGCACATCCCCTTGGTTCTTAGAGGAAGAAAAGATAGATGTAGATAAATGGAAGCTAGTGGGATATGAAATGAAAGAATTTCAAGCAAAAAATGGGCCTCGTTCAATTTCTGCAGAAGTATTTTATATCTACAACATAGTTCAATTAGCCTTAAACTATCAAGCAAGTTGTAGGAGAAGGAAAAGTTCTAAAAATGAACAGAGGAGGAAGTGTGAGGAAAAATGGAAAGATCAAGATCTTTCCCTAGAGCAAGAGGATTTAAATGAGGAATTATGGTATGATTCTCTTGAAGAAGCTTCAACCCTGCCTAGAGAACAGATTATTGACAGGCCCACATCAACCCCACCTTCAGAGATGGAGGAAGAAAGAGGGGAAGAGGCAGAAACACAAACAGAATTGCCTGTGAAGAAGCCTAAGCCTATGACAAGATTAGAAAAAGCATTGGTTAAAGCTAAGAGAGAAGGACAGGATATAAGTGATTTTATACATGCATATCCTGTGATTGAAGAGATTGACTCTGTAGGTAAAAAAAGGAGAAGATATGCACCTTTAGATTTGAATACAATTAAGGATTTGAAAAAAGGTTGTACCCTTTATGGGGCTACATCAGCTTATGTCAAAATGTTACTAGATGGTTTGTCTTATGAAGTCCTAACCCCGAATGATTGGAAATCCATAGCAAGGACATGTCTGGAACCTGGAGAAAATTTATTATGGCTTGCGGAATTTCATGAATTATGTAAAATTCAAGTCAGATGCAATTTGGAAATAGGAGTTAACACACAATTAACTTTTGAGCACTTAGCTGGTGAAGGTCAGTATGGAGAGAATTCGGAACAGATTAATTATACCATGACAATATATGAACAAATTGCTAAGGCTGCGATAAAAGCTTGGGGTGTCCTTCCTGGACAGAAAGATCGTGGAGAGGCTTTCACTAAAATACAGCAAGGTCCCAATGAACCTTTTGCAGTTTTTGTGGGACGTTTGCAAACTGCTGTCAAAAGAACTATTGGAGAAAATTCAGCTACAGAAATAATGACCAGACATCTGGCTAAGGAGAATGCCAATGAGATTTGCAAAAGAATTATATGGGGATTAGACAAAGATGCTCCTTTAGAGGAGATCATAAGACGCTGTGCTACAGTGGGAACAAATGCTTTTTACACCCAGACAATGATGAATGTGGAAAGACAGGGTCCCTCCTGGCAAGGGCCTTCTAGAGAAACTCGGCGATGTTTTCAATGTGGAAAAATTGGTCATCTAAGAGCTCAGTGTAGGTATGGAGATACAGTGAGAAGACAGGGTGAAAGAAGACCTAAAACCCCATGTCCAAAATGCAACAGAGGACTCCATTGGGCATCAGAGTGTAGAATAATTCAGGGAAATGGGATGAGGGGCCCAGATCCAGGGCCCCAGGCAAAAAAGACTTGGGGCATGATGGCAGCTGATGTTACACCCAAAGAACCTTTAGAAGGCCAGGACTCTGATTTAATCAATCAGCAGAGAAGCAATCACATGGCAGAAAGGGATTACCTGATAAGTCAGTCAAAAGGCAATCAGATTGCAAAAATGGATTACACTTGGGGAGAATACAGGCCTTTTAAACCAACAGGGCTGTGCCCAGTGCAAACAACTCCAATGTAATTGTCAGATGATGAGAAGAGATTTAGAAAGTGGTAAATAGAAGGTAATTAGATAGGTTAACTGCCTGGGAGAGAGGGTTTGCTTGTATTTCTTCAGCAGGAGAAGGAATCAGATGGGTGCCAACGAGTCATATTCGCCTTGTCCATCAGAGAGAGACAGAAAAAGAGAAAAACCTCAAAATAAAGGAGAAGATCTAAGAAACATCTGACACTGAAAGAGCATGGATAATAAGAAGACTGCTAAAGAACTTTAAAAACCAGCAGGAATCATTGGACTTCCTCACACAAGATGAGACTAATGGACAATGGACTTATGGACATTTATAAATTTTCAATTTATGATTATTTGATTATGATTATGTTATATACTTCTAGCATGTGTTATGTTACTATGTTACTATGTGCTTATGTAATTTATGTAATTATCTGTAATACTTCCCATATTGATGGATTTATGTTTCAAGGTCATGACTGTCCTATGTTCTAAATCAAAAGAAAGGGGGAGATGTTAGGATTACTAAGTGAGAACTCAGGTTTTCTGGACAATTACAAGGTGAGAACTCAGGTTGACTTGATAGAGGGGGCAAGCTCATTGGCTGGGGTGGTTCTTCCCAGAAGCCCTTGCATTATCCCACGCCCATTCTCTGGGAGGATAAAAGAGATAGCACTGGGCCCAGAGAGCAGATCGGCCTGGAGAAGGATAAGAGCTGGAGGAGATTCAGAGCCAGGATTCAAGAAGAGAGACTCTGCATTACATCAGCCCTGACGGGGCTCTATGCAGGAAGGGAAGTCACTTCTAAGGACAAGAGTTAACAGCAACTGCCTGGAGACAACGGTTCGCTACAGGAAGAAGAATCTGTCTGAAAGATTTGAGTAGACACAGCAGATCTCTTCCCAGAGAGCGATCCGGCAGCTTCTAGAGACGACAGCTCGCTACAATTGTCTAACCTCCCAAATTTCATTTATTCATAACATGACGAAGCTGAGATACAAAGGATGCAACAGCATATGATTATAGGACTCCAAACTGCAGATGCAAAAATAGAACAAGTCCTCTACCTCTCTGCACTGTGACACACTCTTAAAACAGACAATGACTCCATGACCACATTGATTCCTACTGTGAATCAGAATGCATATTTTCAGTGAACAGTAAACATCATACTGATCTATAGCTATCTTCTTTGCATGTAAATACTTCTGAGAAATTTACCAATTAGCCTATAATCTTATAAATATTTTTAAACAAATCAAAGATCCCTAATGTAACTAATACAAACATTTTCACAGCCATCTAAATTCATTGAAAATCTTATGAATTTTTAATAATCTCATTTCAAACATTTTAAAAATAAAAACTTCCTAACTGATCTTATACAAATATTTTTACTTTGTCTATGGGATATGCTTGAAAGAATGATGGCTTTCAATAAAAGGGTCATCAATAATTTAATTTTAAAATGTTTATTTAAGTTAAATGAAAAGCCCTTATATTTATTGAGAAATATTTACATATAGGACACTATTAAAAGATTCTATAAGGATAAAAATTAAGTATTATAAATAATTTTTCTTCTTAAGGGATTTATAATCTGTGGAGCAATGGAAAAAAGATGTGAAACTTTGTTGAGTGTTCCAAGAAATAATGATGCCAATAAATGAGTGCCAGCAGGAAGAAAATCATCCAATGTCACCAAGAAGCTGACAAGGTAACAATATATTGGGACTAGATTTGGAAGGTATCTTAGCAGATATATAGTCCAAACTTTTCATTTTACAGATTAAAAAATGAGGATTAGAGAGGTTAAAGACTTGTTCAAGGCCATATATTAATAAGCAGATAGGATTTTGACCCAGGACTTGAGAATTTAAAATTCTCTGTGCTATTTCACACCTTTGAAGTATTTGAAGGTCAGTCATGTGGACATGACTGAATTGTTTGCATTTAGAGGGCAAGAACAGGAGTAATGAGTAGGAATTTCAATGGCAGAATTAGGTTATGAATAAGGGAAATTTGCCCTATTGGGCCATTCCTTGACCATATCACAAAAATGAAATTGGGGTGTCTTGAAAGGAAGAATCTGAAATGTCTTAGTACACATCCTCTCATCCTCTCTCTAACATTAGCAGCATGATAGTAGGCAAATCACTTAATTACAATTAGGTGGCTAAATGGATAGAACATTTTACTTTGAGTTAGTTCAAATCCATCTTAAATGAGGATAATAATGGCTACTATCTCACTGTGATAACAAATGAAATAATATTTATAAAGTATTTTGCAAACTTTCATAAATATGAGAAAAACACTATTTATTATTATTATTACAAGTAGTAATAGTAATAGTAGTAATATTGTTGTTATTTCTGAGTCTTAGTTTTCTTATATGTAAAATAAGGATAATGAAACTCATAGGACCTTCTTCAAAGGTTAGCTATTTACACATTGCCAAAGCTAGCTCAGTGTTTGGAAGGCTTCCAAGGAAAGTGTGGGAGAGCAGCTATTAGGCTGCCTACCAAAGTGAAGGGCTGTAGTGCTGTTGTGCTGACCTCAGTGTTGTAACTGAGACATACAATCTACTAGCAAACTGAATTGCTTTCATTTGAATTGTCTCAAGAAGATTCTGAAGATCACCTGGCAAGATAAGATACCAGACACTGAGACTGACCACATAGCCCAAATGTCAAATATGTGTTTACCTGGAAGTCTATATTATGGAGAAATCAAACAAGGCAAGAGCTCACAGAGGAGTCAGAAGAAGTGATATAAGGATATTCCCAAGGTGTCTCTGAAGAATTTTGGAATGTATAGGGAGACATGGGAGGCACTACTCACCATGACATGCCCATATTCAAAAAGGTGCTGTGCTCATAATTAAGCAGAAATTGCAGTAGATCAAAAGAAACATGGGATGCACAAATTTAGAGGCATCTGCACTCCAAATGCTTATGTGGACTATTTATTCCTGGTTGAGCCTTCTAAGTTTCCAAGCCCAAGGTCCCACACCAGTCCCAACTATCATTATTCTCTCAAGTACAAGTCAACTTAGATGGCCTGTTAAGTCCCTTGAAATTCTTATATTCTGTGACTCCCCTTAGAAAGGTAGGGTACTATTAGGCATTTTGACATGAAAAACAAAAAAGTCTATTGTCTTCTTGGAGCATATCTCTGGGCATGATGTAGAGTTAGTTAGTTAACAAGTATTTATTAAGCATGTAAAATTTGCTAAGTGCTAGGGATAGAAAAGCAAAAATGAAACACTTCATGATCTCAAGGAATTTACATTCTAATGTGAAAGAAGATATGTACACCTATGAATTCTAATGTGAAAGAATATATATATATATATATATATATATATATATATATATATATATATATATATATACCTATGAAAAATATACATATACATAACTTATTTACTTTTGGTATACATATATATTATATAAAACATATCACGTATTTTTTGGTGGTTGTTTCATTCTCTTAGTCATGCCTGACTCCAATAACTCCATTGATGTTCTCTTGGCAAAAATATGAGTGACAAACTATTTTCTTCTCTAGCTCATTTTACAAATGAGGAAACTAAAGTAAATAGATTTAAGATACTTGCCCAGAGTCACATAAATAATAAATGACTGAGGCCAGATTTGAACTTAGAAGATGAATCTTCCTGATTCCAAGCCTGGTACTCTATCCACGGCACCACTAGCTACACATATGTATTGTGCATGTATGTATGTGTATATATATATACATATATATATATACATATACAACATACAAAATATACATATATTTAATATTAGGCCATATTTGGGAAAGGATTCCTTAAAAACTAGAGAAAGAAGAAAAGACAGGGAAGCCTTCATGGAATTATAACATTTCAGTTGAGTCCTGAAGGAAACAAGATATTCTAAGATTCCAAGTGTCAAGGCTGAGTAGAATGTATGTCCCAGGTAGGAGAATAATCTATGTAAAAGCATGTAAAAAGTATATCTTTCTTTCTCTCCCACTGTCTTCTCCTTCGTTCCTCACTCCTTTCCCCTTTTCTCCATCTTTCTCTTTATTTCCTTCTCCCTCTTACTCTCCTTTCCTCCTTCTTTTCCTCATCTCTGTATCTTTATCTGTTTCTCTCTCTTTAGTATTTGTATCCCCAGTACTTAGCAAAGTACCTGTCACAAAAAAAAGTACTTTCACCTCTGACTCTCTTTTCTTTCTTTATATCTCAATTCACATACTTATCTATGAAACTTTTCAGACCTACTTTCCCAAAGACAAAATGATCACTTCCTTTTTATATTTCTCATAACACTAGCCTTGAAACATCACTTTTAGCCTATTGACTAGCCCTTTGTTGCATATTTATCTGTGTCCATAGTTTACTCTGCCTTAAATCCTTGAAATCAGGGACTATTTTTAAAAATTATATTCCTAATACATAGCTCAATGTCTTATCCATATTTTCACAATGCTTCAAATGGCTGGTGGTCTTTGGGATTTCCTTGGCTAAAGGTTTTATAATCCATCATTCAATCCAGTGATGATTTCTGTTCGAGATTAGCTAGATTTTATCTTTGATTGTTCATATACAGTCAGTAGGTGGATCTCTATTTAAACTCTTTCTAACATAGAATAAATGGGAAAAATTTGCTCTCCATTGCTCTAGACTTTCAGAATCATGGCAATCTCTCCATGGCGAGACTTTGGAGTTGGACTCCCATAACAGATGTGTTTTAAACCAAATAGCAGTACAGATGATCCTAATAGTTTGATTTTTAAGGGGACTAACCAATCCTCCATTTTACTCGAGCATCTTTGTTTAGAAGTGAGTATAAAGACAGTTATTGCCTATTAATTGTGAGCCAATAATATTAGTTCACATTTAAAAGACAAGTCTTGCTAGCAAACTTGTTATCCAAAATCACCTTTCCTCAAATTCCCCAAATTTTATGAAAACTTATTCTTACAAATAAAGTAAAAACTTCAAAGGTAAAAAGTAGCTTACACAAGACAAGTAAATGAAAAATATTGACTAGATCTTTGTGCTTGTGCTAGTGTGGATGCTTTTCTGCTGAATTTGTGACACAAATCAAACTCTTTTTAAAAATGGAATCTTCACAAAGAACAAAATACCTTCCAATGTAGTGCTGATTCCTCATATAGAACCCTCACATCAATAACCTAGTTGATGCTTACTGTGCAATTGAGAAGCTGTTGTCATTGATTGACTGAGGCTCTTATAACAAGAGCTTGTGGTATGTTTTTATAGATGCTTTTCATGATATGGATCAATAAAGCACTCAGAGTCGAAAAAAAATCCACTCTTTGTAATGGCCCATACAGTAAATAAATAAAGTATTTTCACAAAATTCTCTGGAAAAATATGTCAGATAACTAAAATGGCAAAATGTTGAGTAGTATTTATATTCAGAGGAAGATAGGGTTATTTTCTCTTTTTTATCAGTTAAGATGTCTATAACCTTTTTCATCATTACATTTACCATATCTCATATGTTTCATTTATACTTGTGAACTTCTTATGGATACTAATTTTCCCTTCTCTATATAATTTGTCTGAAGCCTAAAATTTTCAGTTTTGGACAAATCTGTGAATTTGCCAAAAATACTAAAGATAAATATTAATGCAGAAATAAATCAAATTCTTTATATGATCAATCTGTAATGATGAAGTTACCTTGACTCTGGAAATATAAAGGCTACTGCTGTTACATTTAAATGTTTAATCGCTCCCCTGTCACATGTTAATACTCTTTTCTTGGAGCTAAAATAATAGCTTTTTCTCTTTACCTATAAAACTTCAGCACTTTTGATCAACAATACAAAACAAAACAAAATCTTTGCTTCTTCACCTTTCTTAACAAAGTTGAACATCTTCATAAGACTTCTGAGATAAAGTTAAAAACTCCTCAATTTAGTTTTTAAAACTCTTCAGAATCTGACTTCAACACACATCCCAGAAAGACTACTTGCCATCTGCTTCCTAAATTCAACAATCCATCTCCCATTGTTATGCATTTGCACAAACTATCATCATGCCAGAAAATGCATGTCATCCTTGTCTCAGAATCTTTGACTTCTTTCAACATTTAGCGACTTGCCCTGTGAAACTTTGCCTGATTCTCTCAGTTGTTAACTTTTCTCTCTATCCAAATTATCTTGTTTACTTATTTATGTACTTATTTAGTTACTTTGTGGTTTGCTTTATTATTAATTTGTTTGCTAATTATCTCTCTCATTTATTTGTATAAATGGTTGTTATTTTTTTTTCAATGAAAAGTAAAATGACATCACTCTATTGGAATTAAAATATAATGTATCTGACTGTGCTGATTTGATCATTAAGCACTTGTAAGACTCTATCAGAGGCCAGTAACAAATAATCCAGTTGAACACTTGAAGAGGAAATGTTTTGAAATTTGGACAGCTCACATTTCTTTTGAGCTACTACAATTCTGCTTTGTTTTAGAGTGCACAACACATTTTTTGATGTTTGAGTACAGCATGCTGGCCATGCCTTTGCCAATGTCTCCCATGTCATGCAATCAATTCCAAAGTTCTTCAGAGAGACTTTGAGAGAAGCAATACAGAGTTTCTACTAAAGAATGCTTTCCTTGTGTGAGTTCTCCATAAAATAGATTTTTAAGCAAACATATATTTGTCATTCAAACAATGTGGCCAGTCCCTCTGTATTGTGCTCTCTACAGTAGAATTTGATACTTGGCAATTCAGCTCAGTCTTGTAAGGTGATCTTTAGAATCTTCCTAAGACAATTAAAATGGAAGTGATTCAGTTTTTAGGCATGACACTAGTAGATTGTTCAAACTTCATGGGCATCTAACAATGAGGTCAGCACAATGGCTCTGTAAATCTTCAGTTTAGTAAGCAGTCCAGTACCTTTTCTCTCCCACATTTTACTACAGAGCCTCCCAAATACTGAACTAGCTCTGGCAGTGTGTGTCTTTAACTTCATCATCTATGTGTACATCCCTGGAAAGTATATTGTCAAATTAAGTAAACTTATCTGCAGTATTCAAAATTTCTCTATTTGTCATAACTGATGGTTCCATGCATGAGTGGTATATTGATGGTTTGTAGAGTACCTGTGTCTTCTTGATATTAATTATCAGGCCAAAATTGGCATACATTGCAGATAATTGATCCATATTTTTCTTGCATCTCAGCTTTCAAAGGCTGCATTGAGTGCACAATCATCTGGGAACAAAAAGCTATCCATTAGCTCCTCCTCCACTTTAGTCTTGGCTTGTAGCCTTTTCAAGCTAAATAATTTACTATTAATGTGGTAGCTGACCTTGATGCCTTTTTCATCCTTAATGAAGGTGTCTAACGACACTGCTAAAACATTATTTTAAAAAGCATGGGGCAAGCACACAATAGTGCTTCATTCCATTGGATATTGGGAAAATGCAAGAGCATCATCTATTATCTAGAGAGCCGACACAAATATGCCATCATGAAACTGGTAAACAATGCTGATAAACTTCTCCAAGTAACCAAATTTTACCATAATTTTCTATAAATTCTTGAAGGTGTTGGTCAGATGGGGTAACGTCTCTGTTCTTTTCCTGGAATTGTCAGGCAGCAAATACTATATCAATCATTCCTTGGCCCTTTTTGAATCCACACATGCTCTCAGGTGATCATCCTCCAGATGAAGGATAAGCTTTTTATGGAAACTCCAGCAAGAATCTTGCTATTTCTGACTAAAAGAAATACATCCCCTTGATTGCTACAAGTCATTCTATTTCCTTTACCTTTATAGAGATGACACCCTGGGTGATAATCTCCTCCATCCATAAAGTAGAAAATTTTAGTCAGCTATTATATGATTAGTGAATTCTCTGCCTAAATCTAACTAGACTAGAGTCAGTACCAGGAGCTTGTTACATGAAAGGGACCTAATGGAAATTGGAAGTTCTTCAATTGGAAGTTTAGCAAGAGATGGATTGATTTCAATTTGAGGTATATAGTCAATGAATTTAGTAGTGATTATTGACAGTCTGTTGAGAATGTTATAGAAGTGTTCTTCCCATCTCTCCAGGATTATGTCCTCATCACTAATCAATGTGGTTCCATCAGCACTGAGTAGTTAAGATACAGCATAGGTCTTTGGCCCATAAGTAACCTTTGGGATATCATAAAAGTGCTTTGAATTGTTACTCTCAATGCAAAACTGAATTTCATCTGCCCTCTTATTGAGCCAAGACTCCTGTATCTCTATAATCTTTGTGTAGTCTCAATATCTGATAAACATTGCCTTCTTAGAGGTAAATGAATTATCCTTGGAATTCTCATTTTTCATTTAGCAGCTTTTGAATTTCTACATTATTTTCATCAATCATATTTCATCAATCATATTTCATCAACTCAACAATAGATGAGTAAATATGGTGCTGTACATTAAACCTCTGAAAGTTGTCCCTTCCTTTTCTGCTCCATTATTACTAACTGTGCTGGATCAACTTTCCTCCAAGTTAGCAAAGGACTATTCATGGTCAGAGGGATCCTCTAATCTGTTGATATTGTTTTCTGGTATTCATCTTGCTTTGGAGGTCCCACTTTTGTTTAATGCACATATTTAACTTGGAAAGGATAAATCTATGATCATTCTATCACTCTGTGCCACATATTACCTTTTTTACTTTCACATCCTGTCTGTCTCTTCTCCTCTTGATGAGATAGTCTATCAAATATCAATGTTTGTTGTGAGATTGCATTCATGAAGCTTTATTGCATTTAGGTAAATAGAAGACAGTGTTGATGATGAGAAAATCATGAGATGCACAAGTCTTCAGTAGTAAGTGACAGTTGCTATTACTGTTTCCAACTCTATTCCTCCCAAGAATTTCCTGCCCTACCTGGTACTCTGTGTCTAATCTTACATTAAAATCACCCAGAATTATAAGCTTGTTTTCCTTTGACACATTGATGATGAGCATCTCAATGTCTTCATAAATTTTTTAACCTCATCAGGATTAAAAATGGTGGGAGCATATGCACTGAAGATGCTTTTGTGGTGCTTTTCTGCAGGTGGTAATTGCATTGTCATGAAGTTGTCATTCATTCCTTTTAGTGGGCCCAAATGATGGTTGACAAGATAGTTTTGATTGCAAAAGATATCTCCACTTCATGGCACTCCCCTTCACTGCAACCACTCCAGAAATACATTTATCCAGCTCTGACTTCAGTAAACTGACCTTTAGTTGTTTGCCTGTGTGAAGTGATGTGACT